>NW_024037980.1:170000-182665 GCF_016077235.1 Cyprinodon tularosa | reverse complement strand
GAAGTATAAGATTGTTCATTAATGTGCTCTGTCCTGATTAAATAAATAAACAAAATAAAAATGTGTTTCTGTGCCATAATTCCTCCTCATTTCTGTCATTATGTAAATTTACTAGTCTGCTGCTGCGAGCGGGATACTAGGCTCTAGCTTGCTTGTCGTTGCCATGAGAACGTTACGTCCGTGAACTTGCGTTGACTAGGTCTCAAAATATTTAAATTAAAATCCTAATACAAAAAAAGTCAAAATCATTTTACAGAATATTCAAAAGACATTTATAAATTGTGTAAAGTATTTTTAATACATTAAAAGAAAATCTCCCTCTCACAACTAGGTGTGCTGCAGCCTCCCCAGCACCCCCACTTCCTGCGGCCATGCTCAGAGACCTTACCCTCCAAGAGAAACCTTGAGCCATTCCAGAACTAGCTAAGATCCCAGTGGGACGTGTTTGGAAAACCTCCAGAGAGGCGTCCAGGTGGGATCTGAAAAAGATGTCCAAGTTAGCTCAGCTAACTCCTCTGGATGTGGAGGAGAAGCAGCTTTTCTCTAAAGGGGTAATGAGCAGGAGCACTGACAGTGGGCAGCCCTGCCAGAAGGCTTGTCAGCGGGGTTGAGGAGATTCTAAAAATCTCTTCAAGGTCAGTGAAGGTCAACTGCTCCCTGCTTGTACTTTATCTGTGTTTGCATGATTGAGTTGAGGTTTTTGAGGACCCGAATGCAGCGATCAGAGGTGAGTCCAAAAATACAAAGAACCAAAGAAACAGAAAATGTCAGAGGAGAACTCACGTGGGGAGCCAGAGATGTGGAAGCAACAAAGCAGCCCTGAGTGACTGCAGAGGTGGTGTATATATGGGAAGCCTGAACCTAGACAGGCTTATCTGCAGATTGGGAGCAGGTGTGGGCAAGACCAACTAGGAGGAAGCCAAAGGGAAAGAAAACAAGCACAAGGGGGCGACAGAGTGTAACTAAAGAACTCAGCACTGGTAGAAATCAACTACAAAGACACAGAACACAAAGAAACTAAAAATACAGGCCATTCTCAAAATATTAGCAGATTGTTATAAAGTAAATTATTTTCCATAATGTAATGATAAAACGTGAACATTCATATATTTTAGATTCATTGCAGACTAACTGAAATATTTCAGGTCTTTTATTATCTTAATACAGATGATTTTGGCATAAAGCTCATGAAAACCCAAAATTCCTATTTCACAAAATTAGCGTATCCTGATAAAGGTCT
Source organism: Cyprinodon tularosa (assembly GCF_016077235.1). Lineage (NCBI taxonomy): Eukaryota > Metazoa > Chordata > Actinopteri > Cyprinodontiformes > Cyprinodontidae > Cyprinodon > Cyprinodon tularosa. Next base: position 181,425 of record NW_024037980.1, on the reverse strand, counting down.
CTAAACGAGCTATAATCATCTGAATCAATAAATTAAATCTAAACATCTAAAAAACATTCCTGAGGCCTTTAAAACTCCCAGCCTGGTTCATCACTCAGAACCCAATCATGGGTCAGACTGCCGACCTGCCTGCTGTCCAGAAGGCCATCATTGACCCCCTGAAGCTGGAGGCTATGACACAGAAAGATGTTTCTGAACCAATAGGCTGTTCCCAGAGTGCTGCTGCATTGAGGCGCCTCAGTGGGAAGGAAAAAGTGGCAGAAAACGCTGCAGAAGAGGAAACCCTGAGGAAGATTGTGGAGAAGGTTTGATTCCAGACCTTGGGGGACCTGGGGAAGCAGTGGACTGAGTCTGGAGTAGAAACATCCAGAGCCACCATGAACAGGCGTGTGCAGGAAATGGGCTACAGGTGCCGCATTCCCCAGGTCAGCCACTTTAGAACCAGAAACAGCAGCAGAGGCGCCTGACCTGGGCTACAGAGAAGCAGCTCTGGACTGTTGCTCAGTTTTTCATGTCATTTGGAAATCAAGGTGCCAGAATCTGGAGGAAGACTGGGGAGAAGGAAACGCCAAAATGCCAGAAGTCCAGAGTCAAGTAGCCACAGTCAGTGATGGTCTGGGGCGCCATGTCAGCTGCTGGTGTTGGTCCACTGGGTTTTATCAAGGGCAAGGTCAATGCAGCTATCAGGAGATTCTGGAGCACTTCATGCTTCCATCTGCTGAAAAGCTTTATGGAGATGAAGACGACCTGGCAGCTGCTCACAGAGCCAAAACCACTGGTAAATGGTTTTACTGGTATCACTGGGCTCAACTGGCCTGCCAACCTCCTGACCTGAACCCCATAGAGAATCTGTGGGATATTGTGAAGAGAAAGTTGAGAGACTCAAGACCCAACACTGTGGATGAGCTAAAGGCTGCAATGGAAGCATAATATGTTATTGGTAAAAGATTATCCGATTCTGGATTTTAGGATATTTTGTTGGAGTCCTGCTATTCCCAGTCGGTCAGGCTGATTGGGAATTGCTACAACCCAGTAACACCATTTTAAAAGGAAACCTTTGTTTACAGGAATAAGATTGGATTCTATGACAACATATTGGGGCCATTCCAAAAATGTTCAAAAACAATACACTGGACTTTGTTTCCAAGTTTGAAGACGTTTCTCTTCCATCCAGGAAGCTTTTTCAATTCAAAATGTCAGAAATAGCGTTTAGTTCCAGGTTTTATCCAGCAGCCCAACTAAGCCTGGTTTTAGTTAAGAAAACATGCCAATAGAAACGGATGAACGGGTCCCCCCCTTTGGAATGGGCAGTTATTAGACGTATTAGAGTCGTTCAAAGACGGAAAAAAATTATTGGATTCAAAATTTTTTAGTTCAAAGGGATATTTTTATGAAAATAAACAACCAAATTTATGAGTAAAAACACAGAAATTTACGTGATAATAAACATGCAGAATTAGAGACAAGTAGGTCTAACAAATGTAAGCGAATAAACATGTACATTTATGACTAAAAACATGCAAACGTTCCAAATCAAAACATACTAATAGACAATAAAAGAAAAAAGTAGCAAATTAGTAAGAAAGAAACAGGCAAATTTAGGAGAAAAAGTTGAAAATATACAAGATTTAAACATGTACATTTGATAACATAAAGCACATGCAAAGGCATTGTTATTTGGGGGCTTTAGCGATTAAATGAGACGGCAAAATGGCCTCATGGACGTTTTTAAAGAAAAAATGAATGATGCAATAAATTTGTTTACTTAGATTCTCATTAATTTGTGTGTTTTTACTCGTATTTTGTTATTTGTTTTCGTAAATATGCCACTTTAAAAACAAATATATTAATTCAATTTTTTTTCTCCTCTTTAAATTATCCTAATAATATGCCGGTGGATTTACTCAGAAGATTCTGTTTTTGTTTGAGACATTTTCCACTATTTCCTGTGGAGACTACTGTCATACTGCCAGTGTGCCACCAGTAGGCGCTGTGCCTAGAGGGCGGCCATCTTGGATCAGACCACAGCTGCTGTCAGAATGAACAGGAGGCTCATTAGATCTCATTTTAATCACGTGGAAGTCAAGTCATAGATAATATTACAGTAATCTATGACATTTCACAACTCCTTAAAAGACCAAAACAAATTCTAAAATGACCTTTTAGTTAGATTACACAGAGTTATTCAGATTAAAAACGATTTAAACTGAACTAAAACTATATATATATATATATATATATATATATATATATATATAATATATTTCGCACATAAATATTATAATAAACAGAACGTTTTATATTAATATATTACAAGTTTATGATTTACTAATATATATTTATTTAGTATATTATTATTATTATTATTATTATTATTATTATTCAGTATTTTTAATGATTGCTCTTTGATAATGAGTATTATGATCTATAAAGAAAAACATTTTGTAATGTGATTTACAAAAGAGAATAAATAATAATTATTTTTAAATTAATTATATCCATTGGTGTCAAAAGTTCACACATTTGTTACTTCAGTAGAAGTATAGATACTTCAGTTTAAAAACACTCTGGTTAAAGTTGAAGTATCAACTTGACCTCTTTACTCAAGTAAAAGTGAAAAAGTATGTGCTCCAAAAACTACTGAAAGTATAAAAGTATAAAGTAACCTTTAAACAAACAGCCAGATGCCGCTATATGAAACTGAAAGCTCAATTTTTTGACTGTTTCTATAAATTCTCTGAGATAGGGCCCAGGATGAGGGAGGTCTGGTTGGTCTCCGTCTCCCGATACGCTCTCGCCTGTGTCCGACCTTTCAGACATTTCAACATCTTTTTCTGAATCCCACATTGTAGCATGGCATAGACAATTCACGTTAGCAGTTTGAAGAACACCTGCTGGCTTCTGATGATTTCCTTTAGCTAACCAATGAGCGTTTGCGTTATACGACCCATCCAATCACACTAGTTTTCACTAGATGTGGGTGGAGCCAATGATCTGCATTGGATGGAGCACATGACGGGAAATAAATATTTAGAAACATTAAACCAAGAGTAACGAGTAACGTTTGTTTTAAAATGTAAGGAATAGAAAGTACAGATACTTGTGTGAAAATGTAATGAGTAGAAGTCAGAAGTAGGCAGAAAAATAAGTAATAGAGTAAAGTATAGATTCCTAAAAAGTGTACTTAGGTACAGTAATGAAGTATTTGTACTTGTTACCTGGATTCCGTCTGTTGTCGACCTTTTTTAGTTCAGTTTTAGTTCAGTTTAAATCGTTTTTAATCTGAATACATCTGTGTAATCTAACTGAAAGGTCATTTTAGAATTAGTTCTGGCTTTTTAAGGGGTTGTGACATGTCAGAGATTATTGTAATATTATCTATGACTTGACTTCCATATGAATTGAAATTAAAATTTCAATTCATATAGCGGCATCTGGCTGTTTGTTTAAAGGTTACTTTATACTTTTATACTTTAAGTAGTTTCTGGAGCACATACTTTTTCACTTTTACTTGAGTAAAGAGGTCAAGTTGGTACTTCAACTTTTACCAGAGGGATTTTAAACTGCAGTATCTATACTTCTACTGAAGTAACAGATGTGTGAACTTTAGACATCACTGGATATAACTGATAAAAAAAAAAAATTATAATTTACTCTCTTTTGTAAATCACATTACAAAATTGTTTTCTTTATAGATCATAATACTCATTATCAAAGACCAATCATTAAAAATACTGAATAATAATAATATACTAAATAAATATATAATAGTAAATCATAAACTTGTAATAGATTAATATATTATTTGTAACTATATATTACAAATGTAACTATATATAATATATATTTGTATATATATATATATATATATATATATATATATATATATATATATATATATATATATCATCCAGTTTTAGTTCCGTTTAAATCGTTTTTAATCTGAATAACTCTGTGTAATCTAACGGAAAGGTCATTTTATAATTAGTTTTGGTCTTTTAAGGGGTTGTGAAATGTCAGAGATTATTGTAATATTATCTATGACTTGACTTTATGTGATTAAAATGAGATCTAAGGAGCCTCCTGTTCATTCTGAAAGCAGCTGTGGTCTGATCCAAGATGGCCGCCCTCTAGGCACATCAGCCAGCGTCCAATGAGACGTCTACGTATGTCTATGGCTGTGACGTGTGAATATCAGTGTGACGTCAGTAAAATGCGCCTGAAGTTGTTCTCGACTTTGCTCAGTTTTTATTTTGTTTTCTAAAGCAGCGACAGACGGAAGATATTATTGACTGAAGCGGCAGCGGGACAAACCGGCAGAGACGCAGAGGACATGAGGAGTTTCAGGGAAAGGAGTCCGTGCTAAACGAAGCAGAAACCGGGTTCCTGCGGGTCTCCATGTGGTCCAGTCCGAGTTGTTTATGGTTTTTATCTTTATTCTACTGAAGTTGAGGACATGTCCAGGAAGATCCCGGACAGGTGAGACCTTAGGATGAAGAGCTGTGCTCCTCATCATCCTCAGCTGTTTGATTGATGTGAAATGAAAGTAAATAATAAGAATAATAAAAAGTTTAAAAAACAATCTTCTGATCAGAGACTTTTGGGGGAAATTGTCCCTCGCTGGATCCTGTTCCCAAAATGTCTGAAGCTTTATTTTAAACAGAGGAAAATCAGAGATGCTCAGAGGTTTGGATTATTTTGGACCTGAGCTTCTGTCTGCTTTAAGTGTTGATTTATTAGCTTTTTGTAAACATTGTAATGAAGCATTTAGTCTGGGTGTGATTGAATAAATCAGTCCCAGACCTTCTAGTGGAGCCAGGTCTGGTTCTGGATGCTGTGATGGTGTCTGTGTCTGACAGATGGCAGGACTACAGCGCCGTGGGGAAGAGACTGAAAGGAACCCGCTTCATCGCCTTCAAAGTGCCTCTGAAACAGGTCAGCCTCAGCCTGCAGGACCAGAACCGCTCCGCTTTGACCACTAAGTCTCTCTGTTTGCTCCTGCTCAGGCTTTGACTAGGACACTGCCCTGCTCTGAGGCGTTTGGCCCCTGGGAGCTGCTGGACGCTGTGCAGAAGGACGACCAGGAGCTGGGGCTGATCATCGATCTGACTTTCACCACACGTTACTACAACCTGCAGGTAAACACAGCAACCAGATCCTCATGCCAGGAGGAATGTTGGTGGGCGGAGCCACATTCCTGGAAGGCACAGGGTGGCTGCTGGATCAGAGCAAAACAGATTTATCCTTCATCACCACTTCAACCTCCTTAACTAGAACAAAAGCATCACTTTGGCAGAAACCCAGCCCTCCCATCAGAGAATAAGTTTTACTTCCTGTTTGTCTGATTCCGTGAGTAAAGTGAAATGAACCAACCTTGATGTGATGCGGTCAGAACCTGCTGTAAACAACGCTCTGGTCCATTGAACATGTTCAGCAGCCAGAAGCTCCTAAATCCATTAGATTGCGGTCTTCATCAGGGGGTCCGTGACCCCTAGGGTGTCAACGGAGGTACTGCATGGGGGTCGCGGAAGTTTTGGTTGATTACACTGCATTTTTTCCCCACTAATTGAAAAGTTTTTAATTCACTTTAACATTATTCACACAGACATTTCTCTATGGAGGGGGAAAAAACAAACTAGTCAGAACCACGACGGTATAACAGGCGTCATGTAATAAATACTCTATAACGGATCCAAAACCAAAACTTCTGGTCAAATGTTCCCTCATTACTAAAACATAAGCCCAATTTCCACTGCCCTTTAGCAGGGGTTTACATTAAGGATTTTTCGGGCAAGTGACTTTCACATTTCATTTGCCCAGAAACAATTTTTACTTGCCCAGTATAATGTTTGATAAATATAGTTCCTAATATTCATTTTTGTATATATATCAATGAAACATGTTTGTTTTCTAAATGTTTTTTGTAATTCAGTATTTTTTAAGTTTCCAGGTTCCTGGTGTGTATCTGCATGCGTCAGATAATGAACTCAAGCCTACATTACCGTGTTAACATGCTTTTCAATCCTTCCTGCACATTCTTTTCAAACTAAACTTTGCTTTAAACTGTTGTGTGCTTGGAAAAATATAAATTGTAATGTTAAAAATAAAAAAAAACATGACAGGTTAAAAACTTACACTACTACTACTCACCAATCTAACATGTTTAGCTCTATAACATTTAAATGTACCTCTCCAATGTCTAAGAGAAAAACATTTAATGAACATTTTTTAATGTATGACCTGCATCACTGTACAGAAGATAGAAATATTTACACTGTGCGCATAAAATTATTATTATTATTTTCCTAATCCCTGACTGATCATTTTTAATCTAGCGTGTATTATAGTATAGATTAAATTCATCATCCAGCTGCTGCTCTGCAGAATTCTCTCCCCAAGAGCTGAATCACGCCATCTAGTGGAAAATCACGCGGCTTTTTCAAATCACGCGAGAATGTGTACAAAACAACAAAAATGGCGCCAGCAACGCTTCTGGGTCGTTTTCATCGAATGTCGGTGATTTTAAAGTAATTTTGAGTGATAAATAAATTTTTTTTGCGATCATTGCACTGCCCGGCGGGCAAAAATGAAATTTGTACTCTACCGACAATAAAAACTACTTTCCCCGGGAGATCGGGCGATGGCCAAGATCAGTCTGAGCACAGTGACTGAAATTGCACGCACAACTGAACCAGATCGACCAGACACAACCGAACCTCGCTAAACCAGTGTTAATTTTGACAGCAAATTCTGATTTAGTCTTAGTCTTTTGAATAACACACCATTTAGTTTTAGTCATATTTTAGTCATCTGAAATCTTTTAGTCTTAGTCTAGTTTTTGTCGACTAAATGTCAAAAGAGTTTGTCTTAGTTTAGTCTCAGTCTAGATTTGAATTAGACTTGAATTTCCCCTTGGGGATCAATAAAGTATCTATCTAGATTTAGACACAGATTGAACAGTTACAGATACAAAACATGTATTTTATTTTGAATTTCAAAAAGATTAACTGTGGCTTTGCTTCCTGAAAGTTTAGCGCAAACACGGCGGTTAATCAAATAAAAAATAACCTTGTATGCTTAGCGTGCATGCTTACCTTCGCATGTATCTCTGGATGAGTCGTCTGCAAATGCCGGTGGTGTTTTTTCCGGATATTTTGGCTCCACACGGTTTGCAGGCTGTCTTGTTGTCCTTAGTGTCATACGTGAAGTGTGCCCAGATATCAACTCTTCTTTTTCGCGCTAGCTGTTGTAACATGTCTATTATTCATTTGATTTTTGAAATGCTGCTACTGCTACGAAAATGCTGCTTCTATGCTTCAACCATACGCGCTCTCTTCTTCTTCTCCTTCTTCGCACAGCTTTATGGCGCATTACCGCCACCTGGATTTCTTTCTATGGCGGTTGGCAACTAACTTTTGATTCGATTTCTTTCCAACTTGTCCCACAAAAAATGTAATTCTGATAGGATCACCATTCGTTCCTCCCTAATAGTTTAGTCTCGTTTTTATTCGTTGACTAAAGTGTCAGTTATTTTCGTAATAGTCTTAGTCATCATATCTCACTTTTTATTTAGTTTTTATTTAGTTTAAGTCTGTAAAAAAGGTTCGTTGACGAGTATTTTTCGTCATAGTCTTCATCAACAAAATTAACACTGCGCTAAACTGGTTCTAGTTCATCAGTAGGGCTCGGTGCGGTTCAGTTCTAGTTCGGTTCTCTGATAACAAAGAGCGCATGAGCAGACCGCGTCATCTCCTTACAGTCAGCCTCCTTAATCATTTAATCATGCTTCCTTATCGTGCCACAAGATTTCCAGTGATCATTCTGCTTAGCAGTGTGATGAACCTCGTCTGTCGTTATTTCCTGCGTCTGGAAGACCTGATTAGACCATCGTTTGTCGCATCCACTTCCCAAAAGCCGACTCTGTTAACTAATTTACCCAAAGGCTGCCTTCTTCACCTGACTGTCTGCAAACTTCCTGAATGTGACGGGCGCCGCCATGTTGGTTTGCTGGTTTACGTCTTGAGAGCATCAGTACTGTAGATCGCCACTAGGAAGCAAGCAACCGTGCTAGCGTGATGTGTAAATGGTCATAAGGAACCAGAGCTTTGCACAGATTGGTTTTCAGAGGGTAGTGAAAATGGGGCTATAGAAATTAGAATTAGACCAACAGCAGTCGGTCTGTTTGGTTGTTTCTGCTTGTGAATTGTGTTTTAATCTGTGTGCAGAACTATTAGGCAAATGAGTATTTCCACCACATCATCCTTTTCATACATGTTGTCCTGCTCCAAGCTGTAGAGGCTTGAAAGCCAACTACCAAAGAAGTAAATCAGGTGGTGTGCATCTCTGTAATGAGAAGGGGCGTGGCCTAATGACATCAACACCCTACATAAGGTGTGCTTAATCATTAGGCAACTTCCTTTCCTTTGGCAGAATGGGTCAGAAAAGAGATTTGACAGATTCTGAAAAGTAAAAAATGGTCAGATGTCTCTCAAAGGGGGGCAGCAGTTTGGAAATTGCCAAGCTGTTGAAGCGGGATCATCACTCAATCAAGCGGTTCATGGCAAATAGCCAACAGGGGCGCAAGAAGCGTGTTGGAAAACGCAAAATAACTCCCCATGAATTGAGAAGGATGAAGCGTGAAGCTGCCAGGAAGCCATTAGCCACCAGTTTGGCCATATATCAGAGCTGCAACATGTCTGGAGTGCCCAGAAGCACAAGGTGCTCAATACTCAGGGACCTGGCCAAGGTAAGGAAAGCTGAAAAAAGGCCACCTTTGAACAAGACGCACAAGAAAAAACGTCAAGATTGGAACAAGAAATCTCTGCAGACTGATTCCTCCAAGGTGTTTTGGTCTGATGGAATGAGAGCTAGTCTAGATGGTCCAGATGGATGGATGGGCGCCAGGCTGGATCAGTAAAGGGCAGCAAGTTCCACTCAGACGCCAGTAAGGTGGAGGTGGGGTAATGCTATGGGCTGCTATCATCAAAGATGAGCTTGTGGGACCTTTTCAGGTTGATGATGGAGTCAAGATCAACTCCCAGACCTGCTGCCAGTTTCTGGAAGACACCTTCTTAAAACAGCGGTTCAAGAAGAAGTCGCCATCATTCAAGAAAAACCTGATATTCCTGCAGGACGATGCTCCGTCACACGCATCAGAATACACCACAGCGTGGCGGCCAGAAAAAGGCTAACAGGAGAAAAATAATGACATGGTCCCCTTGATCACCTGATCTGAACCCCATGGAGAACCTGCGGTCCTTCATGAAAACAGAGGGAAAACAGTGTCTGGGAGGCTGTGGTGGCTGCTGCACGCCATGAGGATCAAAAACAGATCAAGACTCTGACAGAATCTATGGATGGAAGGATTTAGAGCGTCATGGTGGAGAAAGGAGGCTAGATTGGTCACTGATTTGTTTTTCTGTTTTGTTTCTAAATGTCGCAAATGTTTAATTCTGAATTTTGAGTTGTTATATTGGTTTACCTGGTGAAAATAAACATATTGGATGGGTATATATTTGTTTTTTATCATGTTGCCTAATAATTCTGCTCAGTAATATTTACCTGAACACACAGACATCCTCATAAAATGGAAAAATCTAAAGAAAAACACATCAACTTCCAAAAATATGAAACTTTGATATTAAGAAGTCTGTGGCCCAATAATAAAAATAATCCTCAAAAATACAACTTGCCTGATAATTCTGCACACAGTGTTAAATATCTGCAGCAGAGTTCCCAAACTTTTCCATCCAGCTTATTTCTAACAAAGCATTTTACAGAACCTCCAAATCCCTCTTATATGTGGATTGATTTATAATGTTGTGCTAATAGTGCCTCAGATTAATATGCTGCTTCATTTTCCATCTTTTGTTTTCCTAAATGTCCTTTTGTCCTTTCTTGATCTGTTTCTCTCTTAAATGTAACCTTAACGGAAAAGTCGCTCATATTCAGAATTCAAACTTCTGAAAGTTCTTTAAATGTGAAATGATTTCATCCTGTTCAATCAATGATCAGTGTTTTTAATTCAGAGTAATTTCCATGTGAATGTGCTTTACTGGAGGCATCCATGTTTGTCAAAGAACACTACTGCCACCTACTGGTTTGTGACATTGTCACGGTGCGGTATCGGCTGTTGATCAAGTCCCAGTGCTGTATCTGGTGTTTGTCACAACGCGCTATTATCCAAGTCATCTTGAAAACATTCTTCTTCCAAATGTTGGCTACATATTACGGGTTTTTTCTCTGGCCAGAAGTTCGATGGCAAATCCTCCCTCTTCAAGTTGGCGATCCAACGACCAACCCGTCCGTGGAGGATCAGGAATCAGAAAGGTGGAATAACTCTTTTTTTCACTTTTACCCGATGTATTCCAGCATCCAGCTGCCATGCACGTGGGCATTGTCAGTTTCACTATAGCTCTGGTGAATTTCAATGGTGAAGTCCTCTGGAAACCTTCAATAATTGTTGTTGATTGCAGATGTGTCTAGTAGTTCCCATTGATTTAGCTTGGAAAGCGGGGAGAATGGCGCTAGGCTTACCGCACCGTGACGTCACTGCTGGAAGATGGCAGGAGGGAGGGGCTACTATATGTGGGCAAAAATGGCTGCTCCCAGACGCAGTGATCGCAACGACAATTATTGTTTTTATTTTTTTACTGATTAGCGCTAAATTCATTAAATCACCACGAACGTATTAGTTATAGGTATAAATAATGATCCATTGACTATTCCACGCTGACCGGACTTTTCCTTTAAGGGAACAACATATTTCTAAGCACTTACAAGGTTACTTATGCAGCTTAATATATTTTTAACTCAGATCAATGCGTATGTTAATGTTTCTCTCAGATTTCCTCCCCTTCTCTTCTGTCTTGTCTCCATGGATCTGGATTTTAGTATTAATAAATCTTTTAGTTCTTTCTCATTTTGTCTTCTATTTATTCTCTCTTTTATCCCTAATGTCTATAATCTCATATATATATATATATATATATATATATATATATATATATATATATATATATATATATATATATATATATATATATATATATATGCCACTTTATTAGGTACACCTGTCCAACTGCTCGTTAACACTTAATTTCTAAGCAGCCAATCACATGGCGGCAACTCAGTGCATTTAGGCATGTAGACATGGTCAAGACAATCTCCTGCAGTTCAAACTGAGCATCAGTATGGGGAAGAAAGGTGATTTGAGTGACTTTGAACGTGGCATGATTGTTGGTGCCAGAAGGGCTGGTCTGAGTATTTCAGAAACTGCTGATCTACTGGGATTTTCACGCACAACCATCTCTAGGGTTTACAGAGAATGGTCCTAAAAAGAAAAAAACATCCAGTGAGCGGCAGTTCTGTGGGCGGAAATGCCTTGTTGATGCCAGAGGTCAGAGGAGAATGGCCTGACTGGTTG
>NW_024037980.1:0-165000 GCF_016077235.1 Cyprinodon tularosa | reverse complement strand
CAGGGAGGATCCATCTCACCTTCTGGCTCACCCTATGATGGGGATGAATTCTGGAGGAGAACTGACGGTTTCCTCCTGTGAACCCCCTTTATACCAAAACGCTGCCAATACGCCATTATACAGTAGCTGGAAGTTAGAAACACGTTCAGCGCTCGTCTGGAACACGTCAGATACCTTGATATGTTGGAGAGAAGTTCTGGATAAGTTACGCAGAAGTTATGACCGAGTTACTCAGAAGTTTAGGATCAGCTAGACGCCACGACTGATGAGGAACTGATACTAAACGGATGTCAACCATCAGATAACTGACCTGGAACTGATGGCAGACGCTTGCATACGGTACTCCATATATGTACTCCCCCGTATGTCAGCGTGTGCCAGTGTGTTTCATCGCGTTCATAACTAAAACAAAACGTACCCCTAACTTATCCAACTTATGCCAGTGTTTTTGCCAGATTTTTCGTACATCAGGCGGGGGCTTTAACCTGCAACTCCTTTATTTCATCTTCACACTGCACTAGTAGCGCATCGTTGATTGCTCATGTTTCCACTGCTGCAGTGGGAAATAGGGATGTGGAAAAAAATCTATTTGGCGATATATCGTGATATTCTGCTGCCCAATATAATATCCATCTTTCGGTTCCTAATATGTATTTTCAGAAAATAAAAACAAAAAAGTTCCGTAAAACAATAAGGGTAAATTGGACTACCTGTGCATCGCCACTATGGGAGATGGCGCTATGGAGCCTTTTTACTGTACAGCAACATCATCTCTGTAGTTGAAGCAGTCACAGTGGAAGACGTGAACTGACTCAAACTCCAAACAACATGGATTCTGATGAACATATGCAGCACTTGATTTATTTTGATTGCTGGGTAAAATATTGCTATATATAGTGATATCGCAATATTGTCATAAACTTGCAACCCAGTATGCCAGTACTCACCCCAGTAGGAAAACACAGTCAGAGTGGCGGCAGACAGAGTTGAGGTTTTAAAGCATGGGCTGGTAAATGGTTAGAGGACGGTACGTTTTACAGATGGAGCTGTTCATTTAATCATTGTTGTATTCAAGCCGGGGATGTAGCTTGAACCTGTTAGCCTGAAGCGTATCTTTGGGCTGCTTAGTGATGTTGACGCCTGAAGGATCAGCGGTATGTGGGTCAATCCTGACATCACTGGGTCCGGCGTCGCTTTTGATTTGTGTTTTTCTACAAGCTGTTCATCTGATACGTTTTAGCCAGAGATCCATGTTTGGGATATTTTATAGGTTAAAGATATTAAACCTGATAAGGTTTAATATCTGGTTTGCTAGCAAAGAGCTACACTGTTCTCTAAGAAGAGAAGAAGAAATGCGCGCACCAGTGAGTAGCGGAGAATTCGTCTAAATCTAAAAACATCCACATTAGTAGCTACATGTTACCCTGATTTTTATAAGGGGGGATTTCCTGCTTATATAAAACAGATTCGCAGGGAAGGATCAGATAATGCGATATTCCTGCAATCCTGCTGGGAATTTCAGGCCCTGCAGTCAGAGGGAACCGGACTTTGGCTCAGTTTTTCTGAAGGTATGTCGTCTCTTATCCTGGAGTCTCTCATTCTGTTGTCTCACAGTAGAAACACCTCAAAGCGCTGATGTTCCTGAGCAGCATGGAGGTTCTTCCTCCTCGTTCCCACTGGTCCTTCTCCTGGGTCCCTGTTTGTTGGTGCGGGTTCACCATCTGATCGGAATAAGGATTAGACTGTTTGATCTTCAGAGAAACAGGACTACACTGGAAAACAGGCCAAGCTCCAACATCTAGAAACAAAGGTGTTGATGGCAGCAGCACAGCTGATATTTCTCTCCAGGATGGAGTCACAGCCAAACAGGAACAGACCAGATGAAGCTACTATGAGAAAAAGCAGAGAGAGCAGAACGTTAGAGATTGAACTAACAGATTCTGCAGAGTGGGAGAATAGAGATAGAATGAAGCAGAATGATGAAAAAGGGGTCCCTATGTCCTCCAGCAGTCTAAGCCTATAGCAGCAGAACTATAGAGATAGCTCAGGATAACCTGAGCCACTCTAACTAGAAGCTTTATCAAAAAGGAAAGTTTTAAGCCTAGCCTTAAAAGTAGACAGGGTGTCTGCCTCACGGACTAAAACTGGTAGTTGGTTCCACAGGAGAGGAGCCTGATAACTAAAAGATCTGTGATGCTTTTCTGTTGGAACAAAGATGGCTTCCTTCATGCCTCTTTCAAACCATCTTTCCTCTCTGCTTTGGTCGTTACTAAAAAAGATTCAGTTGGTTTAAAGTTTGATTTTGAGTAAAGCGGAAACAATTTATCGGATTAATCACAATTAATACATTTTTGAAATAATCGTTGCCTAATTTAGTAATTAATTAATCATTTACTGGATGCTCAGAAACCTTAAAACATGCCTTTAGCTGAAAAAGCAACTTAGAGCAGGAATTATACCAAGATTGAAAAAGAGTTTATAAAAATTTTGCCTTTAAAGTGAAAAAAGTTCTGGTCTTTCAATCTGAACGTTTTAGTTTCACCTGGTTTAATTTTATAAACTGTCTTCTTTAAGGAATCTGAGTATGAAACATAGTCTTAAACGTAAAACTAATCAACAGATTAATCAATTTGCTAAATATTTGTTAATTGCAGCGCTAGTTTTAAGTATCTGTGAATTTAGAAAATCCAGTTTTAGCAAACAGGAGAAGGCCTCTGAGGTTCAGTCAAAGCTCACTTTTAAACCGCACCTTTTCTTAATTGTAATATTGTTACTGTTTATATTTCTAATAATGTGTGCAATATATTTCAGCATAATGAAAAACTTTTCTTTCTTTTTATTTCGTTTTTTTTCTGCCGGGTTTTCTCTAATTTTCCTTCTTCCTATCTTACGATTATCAATCGTGAGCCAGAAAGTTTCCGACCAGCAGGATTGAGGTGGAACCAGTCGGTAAAACCTTTTCCTCCTGTCCTCCGGTGCAGGACCTTCCACAGTCGCTGCTGTTTGTCAAGATCTTCACGGCGGGACATGAGGTTCCCAGCGACGCCACCATCCTGAGCTTCAAGCGTGTCGTGCACCGCTTCCTCCGGGACAACGAGGACAATGGTGAGGGGAGGAGCCAGCCGAGGAGGGACGAAACGCAGCAGTGAAAAGAAGAACGACCACTGATCTCTATTTATCCCCTGATTACTGATCGCCCGTTGGCAGTACGGGGTTGAGGTGAAGCCACCGGCCGCCATATTGGTACTCCCTAGTTAGACTGGTCACAATGTAAACAATCTATGCGCTACAGCATCAAACAACGATGATGTTCTCATTTTCAGGGGAACTTAAGACTTTTAAAATAAAGACAAATTAATAACTTTAAGACACACTGGCTGTTTCATAGCATCAGTCGATTACTGTGACGTATTTCATTTCCATTTTCCATCGCTCTTATCCCAAGCGGTGCCTATCTGCAGCTGTCAGTGGGTGAGAAGTGGGGTCCACCCTGGACAGATCTCCAGTCCATCGCAGGGCAACACAGAGACACACAGGACAAAGCCAGTTAACCTAACAGTCATGTTTCTGGACTGTGGGAGGAAGCTGGAGTACCCAGAGAGAACCCAGCATGCTCAGGGAGAGCATGCTAACTCCATGCAGAAAGACTCCAGACCTTCTTGCTGCAAGGCAGCAGTGCTACCCACTGATCAGCCCAAACTTTAACTTGTCAAATAAATTGGTTCATCACATTGCATAGAAAAAACAACGCTGGAATTTTACCCATATGTTAAATGTTTGAGTTGAGTTGTTGTTTTCCATAAATATAAAATGTAATATATTTTTTTCAACTGAGAAATACAACAAACTCTACAAAAACTACAACATCATCTACTTCATACAGAATTCCTACATTAACATTTCTCAGTGAATGACTTTCTATTTCCTCTACTTTCTATTTTCTAATGTTAGACCCAATTTCAGCGTCTAACTCAGTCAATGTCTTCCAGTCAGTCTGAGATAGCCAGACTAATGTTAGTCTACAGACTAAACTATAGGATCCATCGGCTATAGATGGACTTATTGCTTAGTTCATCCACTGACTGGGAAATTATCTGAGGAACGTCTTCCTGCAGACAGAAACTGCTGGTTTCTGCACAGGGAGGCATTTTACTGCGCGTCTCCATGGGAGCGGGGAGTACCAATATGGCGGCTGGCTTCTCTTTTGTCGGGCAATCAGCAATCCAGTGAATAAATAGCGATCAGTGAGAACGACTCGTTGGGTTTAGAAATATCCTGTGTAGATAAAATTGACCCTTTATTTAGTTTTGTTTTTGTCGGCTTTATGTCAAAGAAGGAAAACTTTTAAAAAATGTGTTTTTTTTCCAAAATAAAACTTCAGGCTGTAGAGAAACATCTGATAGGTTTAACCACACCCACTTCTCTTCCAGACAGGCTGATCGGAGTCCACTGCACACACGGACTGAACCGCACAGGCTACCTGATCTGCAGGTACCTGATCGACGTGGACGGCATGGAGCCAGCGGCGGCGGTGCAGCGTGAGTCTCCTGGCCTCGTGTCTCACAGGGACGATTTGTGCAGAGATGTGAATCACCTGTTCTAATCTGCAGTGTTCAACTCATCGCGGGGCCACGACATCGAGAGGCCGAACTACCTGGAGGACCTGCACCATGGTCCCAAGAGGAGGTGATAATGAAGCCTTCAACAATGTGTACAGGCTCCACCTGCTGGCTGGATGCAGTAATGCATCTCAGCCTGTTAGAAGCTTCATATATTTTCTCTTTGAGGCAAAAGTTACTAATTGGTTAGAAATGATTTGATGAGAAAGAAAGAAAACATCTGAGATCGAAGAGGTGGATTATTCCCACCCTGATTCCCAGACATTCAGCTGATGTACAGAATTATTTAGATTTGTTTTTATGGGATCCTCTACAGAAACTTCCTGAACACTTTGAGTAATTTTTGTTTCCAACAGTAACGAGGGCATGGACGAGCCTGATCTGGAGCCGCAGAGAGGCAGAGCCGTCCGTCGGCCCACTTCCACAGCAGACGGCGGAGCAGAGACGTGTGGGGGCCTCAGGGACCCCCGGTACCACAGGTATTTACATCTGATCACGACTGCAGGAGGGAAGCTGCGTGGTGGGATTATAAGAAACAGAACTCTCTGACGTCTCACTGCAAAAATCCACAACAAATTCTATTCAGTTTATTTCTATAGCCCCAATTCACATCATTTCATCTCAGGTCATTTTCCAGTTCACCAGATCATCCAGTCAGATTGACTCAAAGTTTTCTATCTAAGGAAAACCAGCTGATTGCATCGACTCATTGACTCTTCAGCAATCCCTCACACTAAGCATGCTTGTAGCGACAGTGGAGAGGAAAAACTCCCTTTGAACAGGAAGAAACCCCCAGCAGAACCAGGCTCAGTGTGAGCGGCCATCTGCTGAGGCCCACTGGGGTTCAAGGAGACAGAAGCAGACATAGAAAAAGAAGCATAGATACAAAAGGCAACTGTCAACCAGCTCCACAGGCGGCCCCGTCCAGGAAACACACAGCCAGGCAGACGAGTTCTGAGCCAGCTCCCATGTCAGAGGATGAAGAGAGCACATCCAGTTAGTCACAGTCAGAGAAACAGGACTACACTGGAAAACAGGCCAAGCTCCAACATCTAGAAACAAAGGTGTTGATGGCAGCAGCACAGCTGATATTTCTCTCCAGGATGGAGTCACAGCCAAACAGGAACAGACCAGATGAAGCTACTATGAGAAAAAGCAGAGAGAGCAGAACGTTAGAGATTGAACTAACAGATTCTGCAGAGTGGGAGAATAGAGATAGAATGAAAAAGGACAGTCTGAGATGCAACCTGGCGACGTTGGATGGATTGAAACATAATCTCCCAGAGGTGTTCGATTGATTTAGGTCAGGCGAGCGTGGGGGCCAATCTTCCATCAATTTTCTTACATACTTAATTCCAAGTCGGGTGGCGAGGGGTGCTGGTGCCTTTCTGCAGCTGTCTACGGACGAGAAGCAGGATCCACCCTGGACAGGTCGCCAGTCAATTGCAGGGGGGCCAAATCAATGGTATCAATTCCTTCAACCTCCAGGAACTGCCTGCATACTCTCACCACATGAGGCCGGACATTGTCGTGCACCAGGAGGAACCCAGGACCCACTGCACCAGCATAGGGTCTGACAATTACCCCATTTACACTACCGTTGAAAAACCGTGCCGAGACCGGTCCGAGCTCAGTAACTGAGATAACTTATCGTGTGTAAATGGAAAGCAAACTGAACTGAACCGAGATAGACTCAACCAGACCGAGCTAACTGCAGACCAGTTCCAGAGGTGGGCTCGGCTCGGTTTTTCCCTGGCTCGGTTCTCTGATAACAAGAGCGCATGAGCAGAACGCGTCATCTCCGTCTGGCTGCACATCCCGATTCACACTCCATTCCAGTAGTTGTTGGTAATGCCCCTCTGGAAGTTGCTTGCCAACCAACACGAAACAGAAGAAGAAGAACAACTATTTAACAACAACCGAAATCTTCTCCACACAACATTTTAACCCTAACCCTCCGCAAACACTGAAGTACAGCAATAATACTCAAGCATTGATTTCCTCCTTCAATACTGGCAGTAATACCACAGATCGTCACTAGGAGGCAAGGAGTCGAGGAACCGAGAACGGTTGTCAGAACCGAGCTCGGGATGGTTAACTGATCCGAGCTCGGACCGGTCTCGGCATGGATCGGTTTTTCAAGGGTCGTGTAAATGGGGTAAATGGATGCAAGGATTTAATCCCAATACCTAATGGCAGTCAGGGTGGTGTTGTCTAGTCTGTATAGGTCTGTGCGTCCCTCCATGGATATGCCTCCCCAGACCATCACTGACCCTCCACCAAACCAGTCATGCTGAATGATGTTACAGTCAGCATGACGTTCTCCACGGCTTCTCCAGACCCTTTCACGTCTGTCACATGCGCTCAGGGTGAACCTGCTCTCATCTCTGAAAAGCACAGGGCGCCAGTGGTGGACTTGCCACTTCCGGTGTTCTGTGGCAAATGCCAATGGAGCTCCACGGTGCCGGGCAGTGAGCACAGGGCCCACTAGAGGACGTGGGGCCCTCAGGCCACCCTCATGGAGTCTGTTTTTTGATCGTTTGGTCAGAGACAGTCACACCAGTGGCCTGCTGGAGGTCATTTTGTAGGGCTCTGGCAGTGCTCCTCCTGCTCCTCCTTGCACAAAGGAGCAGATAGCGGTCCTGCTGATGGGTTGTAGACCTTCTACGGCCCTGTCCAGCTCTCCTGGAGTAACTGCCTGTCTCCTGGAATCTCCTCCATGCTCTTGAGATTGTGCTGGGAGACACAGCAAACCTTCTGGCAATGGTACGTATTGATGTGCCATCCTGGAGGAGTTGGACTGCCTGTGCAACCTCTGTAGGGTCCAGGTAGCGCCTCATGCGAACAGTAGTGACAGTGACCCTAGCCAAATGCAAAACTGGTGAAAAAGAGTCAGGAAAGATGAGGAGGGGGAAAAATGTCAGTGTCCTCCACCTGTAAAACCTTTCCTGTTTGATGGTCGTCTCATTGTTGCCCCTCTAGTTCACCTGTTGTTAATTTAATTAACGCCAAAGCAGCTGAAACTAATTAACAACCCCCTCTGCTACTGACCTGACCAAATCAATATCCCACAAGTTTAATTTACTTCATGCTATACTCTGATTACAAAGTGTTCCTTTATTTTTTGAGTAGTGTATATGGAAGGATTTTCAGGCCGCAGCCAAGGTGTTGAGGGGATCTGTCTTGGTGGCCTTAGGATTGCATCTCTGTTATTTGCAGATGATGTGGTTCTGTTGGCTTCATCAGGGCGTGATCTACAGCTCTCACTGGGGCGATTCACAGCCGAGTGTGAAGCGGCCGGGATGAGGATCAGTGCCTCCAAATCGGAGACCATGGTCTTGAGCCGGAAAGGGGTAGAGTGCCTTCTCCAGGTTGGGGAGAATGTACTGCCCCTAGTGGAGGAGTTTAAGTATCTTGGGGTCTTGTTCATAAATGAGGGGAAGATGGAGCGGGAGATCGATAGGCGGATTGGTGCGGCGTCTGCTGTGAAGCGTGCGCTGTACCGGTCTGTTGTGGTGAAGAGAGAGCTGAGCCAACAAGCAAAGCTCTCCGTTTGCCGCTGGAGCTCCCAGATCTGCTGGCGTCCTGCTTCCTGCCAGTAACGATACGCTACATGATTAGCTGAACGTTGCCACATGATGTAAAACATTGTGATTGCCCAGACAACGCAGCGTCCGTGTGCCGAGTCTGGAGCATCTGTAGCATTAGCGTCTCAAATGACCAATGAAGTTTTACTTGATTGATAACAAAACTGTAAAAAAATAATGATGTAAAGGGGAAGAGCTGGGGAGCGCTGTGGCTAGCTGTAGCTAACATGTTAGCCTCTTTTAGCTGAGTCAGTTAGCCATATTAAGCTACAATACTTTTAAACTTGTGTCAACAACAACAGGTTGTTTTATACAAGTAGAATAAATGTTTTATTTGCCTAAAATCTTTATGAAAGTCATTTTTAAGATGTTTTATTGTTCCACATCTACCCTCAGAACTAAAAAAAATAAAATAAAAATAAGACATTTTTTATCACCTTGTTAAATAGCAGAGCTCAGTCTGTCTTAGAAGGCAGGACTTTCCTTCCAGACTGACAATGATTGTTTTCTACTTTTGGAACCTTTAGATCACAGATGAAATGTAAAATAATAACAAATATAGGTAATAATATTTTGAGACTCCAGAAGAGATTTGATCCTTAAGAAACTGGTGCAATACAGTTTGTCCGAGCGGAGTTGCCATATACTGTATTGACGTCATAAGAAGGGGCGGAGCCCCTTGGAAATATGTTGTGACCGTTTCACAAGTTTAATTATTTTAGTTTTTGTTTTTTACTGGGTGTTTGTCACTGTTTTAGCGGTGCCAGTCAGGTATCCCTCCTGACAAGTAGGATAAATATTAATATATTTTTAAACCAGTCACACAAGGACCATACACTTAAGTGTGTAGACCCTTACAAATAAAGAACGAAAACTCTTCACAAATAGACCAACAAAAATCAGGCTTAAATATATAGCCATCAAAAAATAATCACAAAATTCTTCCCCAGAAAATAAATGTCCATTTTTTCCCAACGGATTAGGGCTCCAATATAAATTGCCCCACAGCAAGAGTGAATAAACAAGAGAAAAAAAAACATAAGAGCCTATATACAACAAAAGTCCTACAATTGCATATAAAACAGCACAAACAAACATACGGTACATAGAATGGACTTACAGGTCAGATGAGAAACAAATCTTGTTCAGAGGCAGGAACTGGATCAGGTTTTCTGTTGTTGGTTTCACTAGATGAATATATTTAAAATTTATTTTATTTTTTGTAAAGGGGCAAAATGATTAATTAGATTTTATATTTTCAGTAAGTATAGCACTTATGGAGGATCTTTAACTGTGACGTCACCGGCTTCCGGGTAATTGTGATGACACGTCGGCACGGCAGGAGCACAGAATGAAGTTTGTTTGTTTGGTTTTCTCCTTTTCGTTAATGATCGGAGGGATCCAGAACAGAGGCAAAATACTGAAAGCACGAGGGATTAAACGTCCTCGGACAGACTTTGTTACTGGTCGACAGAACGGAATATGCAGACGTAGTAGCAGCAGCTGTTTCTGTTACGCTGTCTGCTGAGACACTGACATTTTCAAACTGGAGCTAGGAGCCAGATTGAACAGTGGACCAATCAGGTAAGTGCATGTGTTCAGCGGGCATAAAGAAGGCGTGTCTTGAGCTGTGAAGAAGCAGGAGGATTTATGAATAACGGTGCAGCCAGCTCTGTGCAACAAGCCGGTTGTCACAATGTTACCTACTGCGGTCAATCTACATTCCTCCCTGCTCTAATCTGTGGTCATGAACTTTGGGTCATGAGCGGAAGAACGAGATCCCGGATACAAGCGGCTGAAATGAGTTTTCTCTGTAGTGTGTCTGGGCTCTCCCTTAGATATTGGGGGAGGAGCTCAGGGTAGAATGGCTGCTCCTCCTTCAGAGGAGCCAGTTGAGGTGGCTCAGGCATTTGGTTAGAATGTGTCCTGGACGCCTCCCTGGTGAGGTGTTCCAGGTGCTGGAGGGACTATGTTTCTCGGTTGGCCTGGGAACGCCTTGGGGTTCCCCCTGGAGGAGCTGGACCAAGTGGCTGGGGAGAGGGACGTCTGGGCCTCCCTACTGACGCTTTGATGCCAAGATGGCGCTTGGTGTGAACGCATCATAAGCCCCGCCCTCACATTTCAGGAGCTGTTGGCGTCCAGCGGAAGGTTTGCTGATGTGATTCGTGTTGAACGGAAGCTGTTAGTTTCTGTCGAGGATGTTTTTGGGTTAGTTGTTGATCGTATCACTGAAATGGGACGATTTTCGGCTTCAAACGTTTTCTGATTTATTTGCATAAATATCTCAAAAATGTACTCAAAGATATTCTTTTTTTTTATTCCTGCAGGACTTATCCCCCCAGAGGATCAAACTATCGCACTCACCCTTACCCCCCTCACCTTACCCACATACCCCGCCCTCCCTTACTCGCCCACCCCCCTCCCCCTCTATCAGCTCCCTACCATCCGTACAGATGGACTTCCCCTCATCCAGGCGCTCAGTGGAGGATGACTCCTCCCCCTTTACTTCCACGCTACTCCCCCCTTTGGACGCCGAAGCCTGAAGGGGAAGGACGAGCTGAGGACTGGAGCCGGCCCAGAACCAGACACCGAGCCAACGGCTATGACGGATATTAGGCGCCAAACGGGTCGATGTGCAGCCCGTTCTTTTAGGCTGTTCTAACCAAACTTTTAGGGTTTTAAATCTGGTTCTATTTCTGATTTATTTTTTTGTTTTTTTTTATAAGATTTTCTCACAGTTTCTTCTTGATTTTACAAATTTTAAATGAGTTCTTTTAACTGATCTTCCTCCCAGTTACAACTTCTTATCTCACCACGGAGTTTCTAATATGATAAAGAGAGAGAGGGAAGACATGCAGAAGCAGGACGGTGGCACCAAGGTCTAAGTTTGATTGACGGAAGAAATACATGACGTCACTTTATTTCAAAACACCTGTGAGCAAAATAGACACTCAAATATATGTTAAACTACTTCTGCGCATGATTTATCTTCCACCGTACAACAAAATCGGAGTATAAAAATCGCTCTCCACGCGCGATTGTGCTCAGGATCTCACTGTGCGCACGGTTTTTCTATCCAGTGGCCACGCTCGAGGACGGCTGCGCTCTCGGAAGCGTCTCTGCCCTCTGACTCATTTTCTCCTCACTTAAAGGAAAATGTGTTTTGACAGGTTGGGCAGAGACAAACCTCTTCTGTAAGCCTCTTCCTGATTGGGCCTTGCAGACCTGATCACACAGGAAGTAGCGTCAGGAAGCCTTTGACTGACGCTTACCACCCACGTATCGCAGACGTTAGAGAAGCTCCGCCTCTGTCCCTCCTCTAGTCGTAGTCTTCACTTACGGATGACCAGCTGTCAGTCTAAGGCTTCCTGATGCTACTTCCTGTCTGATCATGGCTTACAGTTAAAACACATTTTCCTTCGTGCGAGGAGAAAATCAGTCCGAGGGTAGAGACGCTTTTGAGAGCTCAGCCGTCCTCGAGTGTGACCACTGGATAGAAAATGGTGTGTGCGGTTGGATCCCAGCACGATCCCGAGCGCGCGTTGGAGCAGCTGGCGTGCGTGGAGAGCGGTTTTTACCTCTCTGAGCGGCAGTTTCTCTCGCATGTGTGATTTTGTTGTACGGTGGAAGAGAAACCATGCGCAGAAGTAGTTTAACCTTTATTTTGCTTGTGGGCGTTTTGAAATAAATGTGACATCATAGAAATGGCTTGAATTTCCTCCTCTCCTTCTTTCTCCTGCTCTGCAGCCTCACTGGCTTTTTAACTTAAACAATATATTTTATTGTGTTTGTTTAAATCGCATACGGCTTCTAAAACTGGCTGGTCTTTGCGGTCGAAGAATGTAAAGTTGAACTTTAGCCTGCAGTGTTTCTTTATGTTAAAAAGACCCAGATGAAAGTAGATGTTCTTCTAAAGACGTCATTTCTCATCATTCAAGGTTTCCATCATGATTGGATAGTTTTTAAGTTAAATTAAAATGAGGGTAAGGTCACAGTGTTGTTTAAGGGCATAAATATTTTAAAATGTGATGTTGATTCTTGCCTTCTTGATATATTTTGTATTTTCTTTGAAACTTTTGGATATAATTCAGAGTTTGGAAATGTTCTGACTGTTCAGGATGTTTCTCCTCTGCCTTGGCTGATTCAGAGGATTCTCTGCGTCATTAAAGTTTGTTTTTGGTCTAAAACTCTCTGCTTGTCTTTTGTTGATTTAACAGTCTCATGAGTTATTTAGGTTTTGCAGCAGCTTGTGTTACTTTTCAACCTCAGAGGCGTCAAGTAACAAAGTAGAAAAACTTCCTTCCTCATGTTGGCTATCTATTCTTTACTGGAGGAATTATTTTTAGTAAACCTTTTAGTTCTACTTCTTAAATTTTATGAATAAACTCATTAGTTTTGTTTAATTTAAGTTCATTTTCATTATAGCCTGTTGGTATAAAAAACAAAACAAAAAAACCCATCAAAATAATTAGTTTCATTCAGATAATTTCTTTGTGGTTGGACTTGGTGCTGCCCATGGGCGCAGGTTTGCATAGGGACCAATTTTGTACTGACCCACTTGTCCCTATCAACAATTAGATGTGAATAATATGTTTAAAATTTAAAATACAGCGTTGTTGCAGCAGTAGAGGAGTTCTGGATGGAGAATACTGACAGATGAAAACATTTTTTATCCAAAAAGCAAAATGTTTATATATTTTTTTACAATTTTGGTATAATTCCTGCTCCAAGTGGCTCGCCCTGTGTGTTAAAGACATGTTTTAGAGTCTCTATACTCCAGTTTACAATTAATCGATAACTAAATTTGTGGACAATATTTCAATAATAGATTAATCTGATGAATTGTTTCAGCCCTAGATAAAATACATGATATGGGTGAAACAGAGTAACTCCAGCCTAAATGTACGACTTGTAGAGTTAATGTTCTAAAAGCTCAGTGTCAGTTCCTCTTTTAGTTCCAGTGTTCATGTAAATACACTTCATTTATTTGGCGTTCCTTTAATCTATTATTTTGCTTTGTTTAATGATACAAACAGAACATTTAAAAGATAAGAGTGGGTTTTACCTCTGAACGATTCAATATCTTCAAAAGAAACAGGAAAATTCCAGTTGCTGGTAACTTCAAATGCAAACCTTTTCAAAGTGGAAAACGGTCCTAATTCCACATTCATTGATAAACAGCATCTAGTTTGTGTAGTGCTTATAAAATTTGTATAAATGTAGCAAGAAATGCTGCTTTTCTCTTTAAATGAAATACTCCCTGATTTTCACATCAAGCATAAAAAACCGAGCATGCATATTTTTTCCTAGGACATCAGACCAATAGTGTCCCTACCAAAGTCCTTGGTGCTGCCCCAACTTGTTGTTCATTACACATACAAAATAAATAGGTTTTTTTTAAGATGATGGTTAAATCTGACAACCAGATCATCCAGTCAGATTTATTCAAAGTTTTCTATCTAAGGAAAACCAGCTGATTGCATCGACTCATTGATTCTTCAGCAATCCCTCACACTAAGCATGCTTGTAGCGACAGTATATATTGTCTGTTGTTTTGTTTGTTTGTTTTTTTACCTTTAATATCATCTTGCTCTTTATACTCTATATGAGCATCTGGAAACAGAATTTCCCTCAAAGAGTAATCCCAAGGGATTAATAAAGCTGAGTCTAAGTCTAATCATGTTTAGATAGCAGAGTCAATGAATCTGGTTTCATTTTAATTTTAAGCATCTGAAGTAGTGATGGTTAATGAGGCATCTTGAAGCCAAACTATTGATGCTGCGTTGATTCTGTCTCAGAATACTGACACCTGCTGGACATTTAAAGACACTACAGGCAGCTGATTGGACAGACTAAACTGAATTGATTTGATGACCTAGAACAATATTTGAGTTATTGTAGGTTATATTGAATTATTTATTGTCTATATTTAAATAATTATCTCTACATTATTTATTGGCTGCATCTAAACATATAAAACATTTATCATAACGTGAAAACTCAGGAAAATGTGAATGACAATGCTGCTGGACTAGGATTTTAAATCCTATTATTTAAAACAAAAAGTACAGTAAAAAAACAGTACATAAACTAAGAGTAAATTTGAAATGAACTTTAATTCAGTGTGTTGAGTGATAACTGAGATGAAAAGGTTGACAACGAGAAAATTTAATTAAAAAAGACTGGGATCTGATTTAAAAAGCTCTGAAAAGGTTAAACAAACATATTTTTGTTGTTTTTGTTTCTTTTTTAAACATCAGAGTAATCTAGAAAAAAAACATGTCATGATGGTAGGGCTTATCAAGAAAAGGCTGAACTCTTTAAGTTGATGTCTCAAAGAAATGAAATAATTTAAAAAGAAAGGAAGGAAGATGGATGGAAAGGAAGAGGAAGGAAGGATGATTGGTGGATAATTTTATGGTTTTATTATTTTCTGTTATTTAAATAGTGAAAAGCATAAATTCTACCTCATTCTAGACTACATTTAAATTAAACATTAAGATGAACAGACTGGTTACAGATCTTTGGCTTTGTTCGAAAACCTAGGACGGGTCCTCAAGGACGCGGTCTACTTAGACTGGATCCTTCGAAGTCCTTGAAAATAAGGAGACCGGAAGAGATTAGGCTGTGAATTCGACCAGGTCTACCCTTCGGAGGGTTTTACCGCCGTATGCTCTGTTGCTTAGCAACCGTAAACGTTGACACACCACCGGGAGCAGGAAAAAATCAAATCAAATGTAATGATACAAACCTTAGTCAGTTAAAATACCTGCTGCTGTCATTCTGCACATCTCTGATGTTGCTGCTATTTTCAAATATCCATGACTGTAAAAATGTCCATAGCTGCATATTGGTTATTTATTCTCCAGCTTTATATTGTTAAAACACTTTACAGTATTTTATTGTTTATATTTTAACTCTTCCCTATAATGTTATTCTTATACATTTCTCTAAGGTCCTCATCTGTATGACCATTTTCAATAATCTTTCTGCTGCTGTAAATCTGCCCATTGTGGGACAATAAAGGGATTTTCTATTCTATAAAAGGGGTAGAAATATATAAGTAAATCTAAACAATTTTATTTATAAAAAATATATCTGCAAAATCTCTAATATTCAACAACAAAAAATACGTAGTTAAGCATATTGTGCAAAACAGCAATAAAAAAATAAAATCCTATCAGATTTATAGTCCCCACCCTGCAGATCTATTAGTATCTGTCCTTAAATTCCAGCCAAACCCATTTACACAGTAACAGATAAAAACCTTTAGATAAACCAAACATTACCGCCACATATCTGACTCAATAACCATTAAAACAACTATTTTTCATTAATCTCAGACGGAACTATTAAATGACTTGTATTATATTCAACTGAACTTCCAATTTTCACCACTGTTCGGCGCCAAGTAACCTTTCCTCTGATCACAGCTTGCTTGGTCTCGCAATGAATCCTGGGATATCCAAGAATACCGAGGATACATCAGACCCGTCCTTCAAATCAGGCAAAAAGAAGGACGCATTTTAAGGCCGCATAACGAGGACTCTTGGAATCCGACCAGACCTCGGCCTGCTGCAGTCTGCGCATGCGCTGAACGTCGCTGAGGCTGCTGCAGGTGGAATCATGGTGATGAAGGCGCTCAGAGGGATGGTCAACGGAGCCATGAGCGAGATCTCATCGGCCATCAGCGGGAACCGACCGACCGCAGCCGCATCCCGGGAGCACGCGCTGGCTGTGAGCCGGGATTACATCTCCCAGCCCCGCCTGAGTGAGTGTGAGAGGCAGCAGGTCCGTCAGCGGTCCATCAATAGTCCATCAGCAGTACATCAGATGTCTGTCAGTGGTCCTTCAGTGGTCCATCAATAGTCCATGAGCAGTCCATCAGTGGTCCATCAATGGTCCGTCAGAGGTCCATCAATAGTCCATCAGCAGTCCATCAATGGTCCGTCAGAGGTCCATCAATAGTCCATCAGCAGTCCATCAATGGTCCCTCAGCGGTCCATCAGTGGTTCGTCAGTGGTCCATCAGCAGTCCATCAATGGTCCGTCAGAGGTCCATCAATAGTCCATCAATGGTCCCTCAGCGGTCCATCAGTGGTACGTCAGTGGTCCATCAGTGGTCCATCAATGGTCCCTCAGCGGTCCATCAATAGTCCATCAATGGTCCCTCAGCGGTCCATCAATAGTCCATCAGCAGTCCATCAATAGTCCATCAGCAGTCCATCAATAGTCCATCAGCAGTCCATCAATAGTCCATCAATGGTCCCTCAGCGGTCCATCAGTGGTACGTCAGTGGTCCATCAGTGGTCCATCAATGGTCCCTCAGCAGTCCATCAATGGTCCGTCAGAGGTCCATCAATAGTCCATCAATGGTCCCTCAGCGGTCCATCAGTGGTACGTCAGTGGTCCATCAGTGGTCCATCAATGGTCCCTCAGCAGTCCATCAATGGTCCCTCAGCGGTCCATCAGTGGTCCATCAGCAGTCCATCAATGGTCCGTCAGAGGTCCATCAATAGTCCATCAATGGTCCCTCAGCGGTCCATCAATAGTCCATCAATGGTCCCTCAGCGGTCCATCAATAGTCCATCAGCAGTCCATCAATAGTCCATCAGCAGTCCATCAATAGTCCATCAATGGTCCCTCAGCGGTCCATCAGTGGTACGTCAGTGGTCCCTCAGCAGTCCTTCAATGGTCCGTCAGAGGTCCATCAATAGTCCATCAATGGTCCCTCAGCGGTCCATCAGTGGTACGTCAGTGGTCCATCAGTGGTCCATCAATGGTCCCTCAGCAGTCCATCAATGGTCCGTCAGAGGTCCATCAATAGTCCATCAATGGTCCCTCAGCGGTCCATCAGTGGTACGTCAGTGGTCCATCAGTGGTCCGTCAGTGGTCCATCAGCAGTCCATCAATGGTCCCTCAGCGGTCCATCAGTGGTACGTCAGAGGTCCATCAATAGTCCATCAATGGTCCCTCAGCTGTCCATCAGTGGTCCATCAGTGGTCCGTCAGTGGTCCATCAGCAGTCCATCAATGGTCCCTCAGCGGTCCATCAGTGGTACGTCAGAGGTCCATCAATAGTCCATCAATGGTCCCTCAGCGGTCCATCAGTGGTACGTCAGCAGTCCATCAATGGTCCGTCATAATATTTCAGTGGGGTTAGCCGTGTGTGTGTAGTATGCATGTTATGCCATAGGAAAAGACGTCCAGGCCATGAAGGCGGTGGTGGGAGAAGAAGCTCTAACGGCTGACGACCTGCTTTATCTGGAGTTCCTCACTAAGTTTGAGAAGAACTTCATCTCCCAGGGTGAGGCGCTCATCATATAAAACATTAATTCTGTTAAAAATAGTCTTTAACGTTAGCCCGTCTGCTGCAGCCGAGGCTAATGTTAGCTGTCTGCTGTAGTGTTAATTTTAGCAGCATTTTTATTTTTAGTTTCAATTTTAGTCCAGTTTCAGCATCGCTTGTTAGTTTTGATCACATTTAGTCGACATCATCACATTTTTATTTAGTCTAGTTTTAGTCGACTATAAGTCAGAGCATTTTAGTCTTTATTTTAGGCCAAGAAAACATAATTTTATTCGTTTAGTTTTAGTCAACAAAAACTGTCAACATTTTAGTCTAGTTTTAGTCAGGACATCATTTTAACCTTTTACTTTTTTGTCAGCAGATAATATTTAACATTTCCTAAAATTATTTCACATTTCAACATTTTTTCTCATCTTTTTGATAAAAAACACAATTTTAAGGAACACATGCAGACATGGAAGATGTTCTGACAATATTTGCATATGTATTTTGAACATTGTTAAAGTTCAAAGACACAAACACAAATGCCTGCAAAGCCCGGGGCAAAGCATGTTTTGCTTCTAACTTGTCGCCGCTTCACCATGACAGGTGTTGTGTAGGCTACTCTGTGTCCGCCCGCTCCAGGTTTGAAAGTGGGTGTGAGGCGGAGGAGGAGACAGGATTTGACAAAACCATATTATATAATAATATGTAATTTTTGTCTCGTCTTTTTTCGTGAACTAAAATGTCCATAGATTTTAGTCCAGTCTTTATTTACCGAACTGCATTTTCGTCTCGTCTTTATTAGTCAACGAAAATTATTTCTGATTTACTCCCAGTAATTGTTTATTAGTGGGGATTTTCGTCTCGTCTCGTCTAGTTTTCGTTCGGTGAAAAATGTGCGTTGACGAAAATATTTTCGACTCACTAATTAACACTAGTCTGCTGCAGCCGGGGTTTGTTTAACTTTTTTTAGAATAACTAAGACCTGGATGACTGAGAATGTTCACCAGCATTCTGCTGTGTGTGCTTGTGTGTCCAGGGGCCTATGAGAACAGGAGCGTGTTTGAAACTCTGGACATTGGATGGCAGCTCATGAGGATCTTCCCCAAAGAGATGCTGCAGAGAATCCCTCAGAGCACCTTGGCTGAGTTCTACCCCCGAGAATCCAAGCATTAGTCGCTGCTTCCTGCCCCCCCACCCTCCTCTGGGTTAGGCCCTACTGTGTAGCTCTGCGATGCCGTAACTATCCCGATGCTCGCTGCTTTCATCTGATGGTGAATCCTCCTGGCTGACAGGTGGAGTCCAGAAGGAGAATAATCTGTTGATCCAGATAATAATGTCAACATCTTGCCTTTAATCAGCAAAAAGTGGCGCCGAGATGAATTCAGTCTACAAAAACAAAAAAAGGTGGAAGAGGATCCCATTATTCACTGAATGTCTGCATCCTATTTGCATGAACTAAACCGCCATGTTTTCTACGTGTTATTTGGCAAAAAGTCTGATCGTATCTTGTGACTTAATTGTGAATTACAGATCACTAGAAACTAAAAGGGTAAAAAAAACTTTTTTCTAAATTTTTCTCTAAACTCTCAGTATATCCCTTTTTCAGGAGGGACCTTAATGTTGATCAGTAGTGATGGTTAACGAGGCATCTTGAAGCCAAACTGTACTGATGCTGCATTGATACTGTCTCCCAGAATACCGACACCTGCTGGACATTTAAATTCACTACAGGCAGCTGATTGGACAGACTGAACTGAATTGATTTGATGACCTAGTACAGGGGCCGGCAACACAAACTGTTCAAAGAGCAATATTGGACCAAAAAAACTAAAATCTGTCTGGAGACACAAAAATGTAAAAGTCTTCTATAAGCCTCGTATGGTAACACAGGCTCTACGTGTATGAGCCCACTATTAAAAAGGACTATGTGGGCTAAAGGCTGATTTAAACCAGGTGGTCTGCGTGTGTGTCGCAGTTACCGCAGATATGCCCCGCCCCCTCCGCAGACACTCTGCTGCACCTCTCCAAAATTGTAGGTGACAGCAGATAGGAGGCCTCTGATTGGTCAAATCTACATCTGCTCTACTCTATGCGTATTTCCTGTTTGGTTCCTCATCCGGCTTGTTTTGTTTGTCTGACCGCCATTGTGGAAAACGACTGAAGATGGACCAGCTAGTAGAGCGAGGTACGTGAGAACGCTTGGAGCCTTTTTCCACCTGGATCTCCGCTCTTTTTGGCCCTCATGTCCCTCCATTGTCGCACAAACTTGCCCCCACTTCCTCACCGCCTCAGCCGTATCTAGACCCACAGCTAGTTGCTGATTGGCCCTCTGGCGTTGTGGCGTGGAAAAACATAGCGCAGACCACGCTTCAATATTGAACAGAAATCAAAAATATCAGCAACACACTGCTGGGGGAGGATAAGCAGGCCTATAAATATATATGCGTTCATGATTAAATGTTAATCCTGGAGCAAATGTCACATGAGGTGAGGGAGGAGCAGTGAACGCTCTCACCGGTAGAATACACCACGTGCCGCTCCACCGTGTGGTTTAGGGTTTGCTGCATTGATGAAATGATAGAAACAGGATAAAGGAATCTTTCTATGGTGGACGTGTTTCTGATTGGAGGAGCTGATAGAGTCATGAGGAACCAAGCAGGAAGTGACATCCATCAGAGCAGAGCTCTCTAACCCTGAAATCCCACATCCTCCATCACCAGCGTTCCTTGGTTTTAGTTTAATTTTGAGGATTTGGGGGAAATAAATGTTAGAAAGAGATCAGAGCATCAGAGCGCTAACTGTTGGATCTATGAACGGTTTTGCAACTAAACCAGGAGTAGTGGTTTGGTTTGGAGATGCAGTCCACTTTTTACATCTATCTTTGTTCTCCTCTAATTTCTCCAGAAGTTCTGCAATTGCACTTTTTCTCTCTCTTGGTGGTGGGCTGCAGATTTAGCATTCCTTCCCTGGAAATGCCTTTCCAAACGATTCGCTCCTTTCTTCTTTGAATCCTCTGTTCTCATCAGCTATCTTCCTTTTTTCCCCTTTTGGAATCCATGGCCTGAGACACACCCACTGCTTTGTTTAGGACAGCCACCTGCCTGGCACTAGCCTCGTGAGACCATCCTGATCTCACGAGCTTTCAAGGTTTCACTCGCTAATCAGTCTGGAGACACTGTTAAAGAACATATTGAGCCGTTCACCAAACGAACGTCCAATCAGCGTTGGCTTTGAGGCGGGTTGAGGTGTGACGCAACGAGAAGCGCGACAGTTCAGTCTAAAGAACATGGCGGCTTCAGCCGATGAAACTAGCGTTAGCGTGGCTATCGAGCAAGTTTTATGGGAATTACAGAGTATTTCTTCACTGAAAGAAGAGCAAAACACTGCTCTGGAGGCTTTTCTCAGAGGAAAAGATGTTTTTGCTCTTCTCCCGACTGGTTTCGGCAAGAGTAGCCTAGCTTGTGGTTGTGTTTTCGTCGTCGCTCTGTTAGTACGTCATATGCTTCGTTGATCTGATTGGTTTATTTGGCCCGTCTATCACCAACATAGGCCAATCAGCTAACCAGTATTTTCGCCCCTTCCCAAAATTACTTCAACGGAAGGTTTCCAGATGGATATGCGGAGCAAATCCATCTGGCAGAGTCAGGTGAGCATGGCAGCGCGCCGCGCTGAAACCTGCTGCTGGCCATGACCACTGATCTGTATGGTCATGATAAAACAATAAATAAATTTCCCTCCAGGGAGCTGCAAGGAGGGGGCGCTAAAGAGCCGCATGCGGCTCCGGAGTCACAGATTGCCGACCCCTGACCTAGAACAATGATATAATTGAAGTGATTGTAGGTTATATTCTATTATTTCCTATCTATGTTTAAATTGAAAATATCTTTGATATGTTTTGATGCAGTCAATAAATAATGTAACATTTATTATAACGTAAAATGTGAATGAAGATGCTGCTGGACTGGGAATTGAAATCCTAATTAAATAAACAATAAGTGCAGTAAAAACAGTAGGCTATATAAACTAAGAGTCAATTTGGAATGAACTTTGATTCAGATAGTTGAGTGATAAAGGTTGACACAACGAGAAAATTAAAATAAAAACCCATGGCTGAAACATTCCTTTTCCTTTTAGGCTCCAAAATTCTGGATCATTTTAATGATAAACTGCGAAAGAAAAGACATCTTGTTTAGCAGATGCATCATGTTGACAGATAAGTTTTTAAACCCAGTTTAGTGAGTCAGTCAGTTAGAAGCAACTCTTCATTAGTGATCAGTGGTTCTAGAGGTAGTGCAGCCTCTTACATGATGCTTTGAACTAAAATCTATTAAACAAATTACGCGAAATTTTGAGGCTTTTCTCTATCTAAATGCATCAACATGATGAAACCCAACAACACATTTTGATCTGCGGTCCCAGCTGAGACCATGTAGACAGCGGCTCGCTTTCTGATGCTTCCTAAATTGGGTTCATCGTTTATCGGACGCAGCATTTTCTGCTTTCTTATACAAAATAAATTAACTTCCCAAAAACTTTTTGGTTCTGAGGTGTTGAAAAATATTCAATGTATAACAAATAGACCTGAATGCTGCTGGGTTTATAAGGAGCCAGCTAGATGGATCCATTTTAAAGTTCAGACAGACGGAAGCCAGGAAGTCTTAGTCGGCAGGTTTAACTTCCTTTTCTTCAAGGTAGAAAAACGAGAAAATTTAGATTCCCAAAAGTTTCTTCCTTTGCTCATCAGCATCTCTCTCTCCAGCCAGCAGAGTTAGATGTAGAGGCTGAGTCTGGCTACTGATAATTCATGGTAGTAAGAAGGCGGCCATGTTGGATCCGTCCCAGCTCAGACTTCAGCCACTTTGTTCTGATTCTGTTTCTTTTCCAGAAAAAGGTTGTTGTTTTTTTTTTTTGGTGCATGGGCAGAACCTGAATGGCTCACCGTCATCAGCCAATGATTAATGACTTTATTTAGTCTGACTTTGGTGGGAACTTGATAAAATCTTCAGTCATGGATCCTTTTATCAACATCTTTACTGAGGATGTTCCCAGTATGACTTGATTTTCAAAGCTGAGGTGAAAAGACTGGAAGTGCTAGGATAAACTCTGAGCGAAGAATATTTCTCCCTTAGTGGTTGACATAGATTGTAAACTGAAGATGTTTGAGGGCAATCCTAATGCTACGTTCAGACCGCGCACAGCAGAAGCAGCAAAAACGCGCATGATGCTTCATTTTTGATGCTTGTACCAGTTTAGTTCTGACGCACGACTGAAGCATCTTTGTTGCACGGTGGTAAAGTGGGTCTGATGCGCGGTGGGCGGAGCTACCCTATTCTTTCTCTGCCTGGAACAATGGCAGCTATATTAGCTGTGATCAGCGGGTAAAAAGTAGTTAGAATCTATGTTGAAGTGAGAAAGTCCTCCTGAAAACATGGTCTGTGCAGTCAGTTCATCCAGATTACCATCCTGCCTTCAAAGATTATTTCTCTGTGGGAGCCGCTCAGACCCCCACATACCGGCGCTGCGCTGTCACTGGGAATCCCCAGCAGCAGCTGCCTCAGGCCCGCTCGCCTCTCCAGGGTTTTCCCCTCCTGTTGGTGGCGGCTGGAAGTAGATGTTAGCGTTTTTCAGGTCTGTGCTACAAACTGCAGGCAGCAGGATAATAAAAGCCAACATATTCTGCCGGCAGGTTTCTACATTTGAAGTTAATTTAGGCGTTAATAAACTGTTTCAGAGGAGTGATCATAGCGCTCTGCATCAGCAGTGCTGCGTCTGACTCCCTGCCAGCTCCCAGATCAGCTTCTCTCATTGGTTGATGTTGCGCGTCCAGCAGCTAAAGTTAAATTTTTCCAACTCCAGCAGCTGCTGCATCAGATGGGCGTTGCGAGCGTTAGATGCTCATGACGCGCTGCCGGAACTTTTTACTGCGCCTTGATGTGCATCAACCATTGACTTTGCATGTAAACTAGCTGCTTGTGCAGCCTCTGCTGCTTGCGGTCTAAACATAGCATTATAGCCAGGCTTCATGCAGTCATTACTTTCTTTTTAAAGAGGGATTGCTGGGTTTTAGCTTCCTGAAACCAAAGAGCAAACTCAGCCCATCCTGTGTTCTGTTGCGTCTGTTTATCTGCTAGAGTTGGAGCCTAAGGCAATTATTCCTCAGCATAGTTCACTCTGACACCTTAGCTGATTTTCTAATATTACATAAATATTTCTCTATAGATGTATTTACACTTAAAGCAGAATACTTTAAATTTAAGAAATTTGGATGTATTTAAAAATCTTAGTTCCCACCTTTGAAGGTGGCTTGTTCACGTAAGGCTGCTGTGTTTTTGTTGCACATTCCTCTGATGGAGTGATTGTGACGGACAGTTGTTTCCCAGTCGAGGTCTGTTTGGAGGTTCAGGTAGATTTACTTTTTAAATCCGTTATTCCTCTAATAGTAAAGCCATGACCTTAACTTGCACTTCATTTTGATAATAGGTTTGTGTCAAAATGATGCTATATTTCTTTAGATCGCTGCTACTGGTGCCCATGTCTTTATGGTCTGTGTTCCTGTTCTGTAAGCTGCGTGAGCCGATCGACTGCCTCTTTAGAAAGTGCATACATCGTTACCAGTAGTGCCTTGAGTATCAGGTCTGACTGAGAAATAAAGGCTGCTGCCTCTTCACCTCTAACGTTGCTTTTTGTTATTTTAAACATATTAACTTTCATTTAATTGCGAGGTATTGATAGGGTTTCAAACTAGGTCCTTTACAGGTATATATTTTTAAGGTGTATGGCAGCTAGTGGTTCTTTTAAATTCGCACGCGACTCTGGGGAAAATTTGTTGATTTGTTTTCCAATTCCAGGCTGTTAAATTCAATTTCATTTCAGTTTATATAGCACCTATTCACAGCACATGTCATCTCAAGGCCCTTTATAGATCATCCAGTCAGATTGGTTGAAAATTTTCTATCTAAGGAAAAACAGCTGATTGCATCGACTCATTGACTCTTCAGCAATCCCTCACACTAAGCATGCTTGTAGTGACAGTGGAGAGGAAAAACTCCCTTTGAACAGTAAGAAACCTCCAGCAGAACCAGGCTCAGTGTGAGCGGCCATCTGCTGAGGCCCACTGGGGTTCAAGGAGACAGAAGCAGACATAGAAAAAGAAGCATAGATACAAAAGGCAACTGTCAACCAGCTCCACAGGCGGCCCCGTCCAGGAAACACACAGCCAGGCAGACGAGCTCCGAGCCAGCTGCCATGTCAGAGGATGAAGAGAGCACATCCAGTTAGTCACAGTCAGAGAAACAGGACTACACTGGAAAACAGCTGGATTCAGTACTCTAACCCTTTTAGGAAAGGGGCTAAAACCACAGGTCAGTAAGCAAGTTACAGTTATAATCATTCAACTGATAATAAATAACTAGATTTACCCTTGATTTGAACGACCTATTAATGAACTAACTTCCAGTTCTAGTTATTTAATATATTCATACACTTCTAGTAAGCTGAAGGGCAAAATAAAGCCATGCCCAGGATGAAGGCGAGAGAGATTAATTGCAGCTGTAATAAGTCAACTTCATTTTCTTTCCCATGTAGAATGGAAATGTATCTTACAGTTCACAGTGTCTACAGAAAACATGTATGCTCCCTCATTTAGTGGCTCATCAGCTACAGAGACCGCTGGTTCTTTTTAGGCTACCAAACCAACCAGGGAAAAATCTGTACAGGATAATATGTTTATGTATTTACCTGCTATTAAAACATACAATTCAATAAACTCTGAGGCAAGCAAGAAGGAGCCCTGATTATTGTATCGGCTGCCATTTGGAAAATGGATGAGGCGTTTGAGGAGCAGCTGCAGGCACACCAGCAGCACCATGATGCAGTCCTAGAAAAGCTACTGGCTGATCAAAGAGCAGAGATGGAGTTCACCACAAAGGAAGTCCTCAGGGCTAAATAAGATAAGAGAGAATGCAGAGCAAACTCAGAGTCAGCTTGTAGGGAAACAGTAAAGTGATGCAAATGCAATTCTTGCTGTGCTTTATAAAGTTATAGCCTAAAACTGCTTAAAAGTTACTGTTGTCCTTTGCAGGTGTTTTTATTTTTTGCTGTGTTTACACATTTGTTTTAAATAAAAAGGAACAAGCCTCTCTTCATTATTCAACTTGTTTAAAAGGAGGTTTATTAGATGTTTTAGAAGTAGGGTCCGGTCCAGTTCTATATACAATAATAAAATACCTGCTGCTGTTAACTCATTACTCGGCTGTGAGCAGCTCTTTGAGCTTTCATGTGTAATGTTAAGTTTCTCGATATGTTGTTTAAAAAGAAATCCCTGGATGGATCTCCAAACTTGATTGCTATACACTGCTATGTTGGCAACAGTACATCTGTTATCAGCAAACTAATGTACAGGCACCAAGAGATCAAAGCACAAAAAAGGAGTATATACATTTATATATTTAGTAAAAATATATGATGGTTAGTTATGAAAACATGCCATCAAACCGACAAATAATACAGCATTTAATATTATAGGTAGAATGAAGCAGAGTGAGGAAAAGGGGTCCCTATGTCCTCCAGCAGTCTAAGCCTATAGCAGCAGAACTATAGAGATAGCTCAGGATAACCTGAGCCCCTCTAACTAGAAGCTTTATCAAAAAGGAAAGTTTTAGGCCTAGCCTTAAAATTTTTGGAAAGTGGTCATGCAAAGCATATAGTTACGTGTTAGACTGCAAGATAACTATTTTGAAAGTCAGACTGCCACTCTGGGTCCCTCAGCAATACTAAAACTGTCTGCCATATCTGTTTTAAACCTTATTGTGACTTCCAACAAGAATTCAATTCAGTTTATTTCTATAGCGGCAATTCACATTACATGTCATCTCAAGGCACTTTACAGAGACAATTCAGTCAGATCATTCAGTCAAACTGATTCAAAGTTTGATTGCATCAACCCATTGACTCTTCAGCAATCCCTCACACTAAGCATGCTTGTAGCGACAGTGGAGAGGAAAAACTCCCTTTGAACAGGAAGAAACCTCCAGCAGAACCAGGCTCAGTGTGAGCGGCCATCTGCTGAGGCCCACTGGGGTTCAAGGAGACAGAAGCAGACATAGAAAAAGAAGCATAGATACTAAAGGCAACTGTCAACCAGCTCCACAGGCGGCCCCGTCCAGGAAACACACAGCCAGGCAGACGAGCTCCGAGCCAGCTCCCATGTCAGAGGATGAAGAGAGCACATCCAGTTAGTCACAGTCAGAGAAACAGGACTACACTGGAAAACAGGCCAAGCTCCAACATCTAGAAACAAAGGTGTTGATGGCAGCAGCACAGCTGATATTTCTCTCCAGGATGGAGTCACAGCCAAACAGGAACAGACCAGATGAAGCTACTATGAGAAAAAGCAGAGAGAGCAGAACGTTAGAGATTGAACTAACAGATTCTGCAGAGTGGGAGAATAGAGATAGAATGAAGCAGAATGATGAAAAAGGGGTCCCTATGTCCTCCAGCAGTCTAAGCCTATAGCAGCAGAACTATAGAGATAGATCAGGATAACCTGAGCCACTCTAACTAGAAGCTTTATCAAAAAGTTTGCAAAAGCAGGATAATTGTATTGTCTTATTTCAAGCGCATATTATCTAATTTTTGTCATTATGATCTAGTAAAATACTAATTCTACTGGCAAATAATCTTCTTTACCTGCTCAAATTAAGGGTAAATACACTTAATTTAAGAAATGTGCTTATTTTTAAAAACCTTTTTTGCACTGTGGCCATGATTGTAGAAACCCACACAACTATAAAGCCTTGAACTCAACGCTTATTCTGATATAATGAATTGAAAAAGCTTCCTGGATGGGAAGTGAAACGTTTTAATCTAGAAATTACCATTCAGTGGATTGTTTGTTTTACTTTTTTGGGGGAAAAATCATGACCTGGATGACTGACAATCTTCACCAGCAATCCCTTAGAACCACACGGGGGCGCTGTTGGACTGTAATGGATTTCCAAAGCACTGATCAGGCCGTCTGTCATTCTGAGGCATGTTGTCCTCTAATAAAACCGGAGGTGGATGGGGATGAGGGAGTTGACTTCACATCCATCTCAGATGCTCGCAGCTTTTTTTCCAAATACCAGCAGGTCATGCGTGAAAGTTCAACTGAAAGATGAGAGTCGGCGTTGGGAAAGTGCTGGCAGCGTCTGATACGAGTCTTTATGAAAGATGAAAGCAGCACTTTAAAAGGCTGCTAAACCAAAAACACCGGTCACAAACTCTGATTGCAGGGCTTCAAAGTCGATTTGCTCCGAGATAAAAGTGCATGAAAATGCACATTCTTCCCCTTTTCAAACAAACAGTTTGGCCTTTAAAGAACTTATTAAAACAAGGTTTTATTCTCCTTTTGAGTGTTTGATAAACGAAGGAGGGAAATGGAAAGGAATGCTTCACTTTTCAAAGATAAAACAGGAATAAAGTTGTTAGGGCAACTAGAGAGAATTTGTACAAAAACAAACACACATTCAGCCTATTTAAAGAGAACCAACTTGCTCCTGGGAAGCATAGTAACACTATGTGTTCCACTCTAAACAT
Organism: Cyprinodon tularosa; assembly: GCF_016077235.1. Taxonomy (NCBI): domain Eukaryota; kingdom Metazoa; phylum Chordata; class Actinopteri; order Cyprinodontiformes; family Cyprinodontidae; genus Cyprinodon; species Cyprinodon tularosa. The sequence goes on along the minus strand of NW_024037980.1, from coordinate 136,926 downwards.
AGCATGGCTGTCAGAGAATGCAGGATAACAGCCACAAGTGGAGGTTCCTCCACTTCTCTTTCAAATTGATGGTAATGCATCTGAACGAGGAGCTGAAAAAGCTCTGGAAAACGCTCCTTACAGGCAGGGCTGCATTTAGGAAATGTGGGGCCCTAGGCAAAGACAGGCAGGGGGCCTCTGAATGGAGAAGGCAACACATCAAACAGCCCCATTCTCCAGATAGAGAAATGTTAATAGAATAGACATCCATTATCTGTTCTAGGTTGTGTCCCTCTCTTCTTGTCCCTTTTCTTCTTGTTTTGTACTCAGCTGACTTTTCATGCTGAATGAAAGATAAAACTATGGTGAGACTGAAAGACTCACCATAGTTTTATCTTTCATTCCTGAGTCATTATTCATTTTTCACCATAAACTGAATGAAACTTCACAGTTTTGACTGCAGTTAACATCTCTGCTTCAGGGTTTATTTAGCTGCTGCTATTATAAAGGAAACTTTCAAATGCATTAAGCTTAAATTTCGAACATCAATCAGACCTTGAACGGACTCTTAAACCCCTCTCCCCTTTTATTTCTTTCATTTTGCTTATTTTCAGTAGTGTTTGGTGTTTCGCTTAGTTATTAGATGTAATACTATGTGATTGTAGCTAATAAAGGTCCCATTGTATTTTTAACCTGTGGTCTTTGTGTTCATTTTACACAGTGAACCATTAATCACTGAGGCTGGATTCACTCTTCTTTCAGCAGCTTCCCAATGAACAGAGACACATTTATTTGGTTGTTGATTAATAACGTTGCTAAGAGCCATAGCCTAAATTACTAAATTGGTGAAAATTAACTAGAGTTTAACAGCTGGATTCAGTAGTCTAAGCCTTTTAGGAAAGGGGCAAAAACCCTGGCCAGTAATCAAGTTACAGTTATAATCATTCAACTGATAATAAATAACTAGATTCACCCTTGATTTGAACGACCTATTAATGAACTAACTTCCAGTTCTAGTTATTTAATATATTCATAATCTTCTAGTAAGCTGAAGGGCACAATATAGCCATGCCCAGGATGAAGGCGAGAGAGATGGATTGCAGCTGTAATAAGTCAACTTCATGCTAGGCTATCATTTTCTTTTCCGTGTAGAATGGAAATGTATCTTACAGTTCACAGTGTCTACAGAAAACATGTATGCTCCCTCATTTAGTGGCTCATCAGCTACAGAGACCGCTGGTTCATTTTAGGCTACCAAACCAACCCAGGGACACCTAATATTATGGCATTTCAGCCAAAGGATTTTTATCAAAAACATAATTAATCTGCACAAATAAGGAATAATTATATTAACCATACATGTAAACAGAGTTTTATGCATCCCTAGGCAACTGCCTAGCATTGCCTAATGTTAAAGGATAATTCCGGTTTTTAACACTTTTAGCCCATTCTCTGTAGTGTCCAGGATGAAATCGAATGATCGACAACAAAATTTTGACAATTGGTCCTGTCTCTGCTTTTTGGCTCATGCAGAATCCCCCCCTGGCTGCTTCAGAATGGCTTCCATTGTGCATGTCCGATAATGTCCTTAAAACAACCTTAAACGTTCTTTTTTTAAAATATGCTACTCACCGGGTCGTCAGCGCTGTTCAATGACGTTCCAAAAAAAGTTTCGTGAAGAAAAACCGTTCCTGTCTTGTTTTATTTAGCATTTTGTAAATCCCAGAACTATTTTTCTGATACATCACAACCGCTTATAAACTTCCGCTTCCCGTTCGAATCTGAAGCGTTGCACACTCCAGACCACTAGTTGGCGACGGTATCCTCTACCGTCAAACTCAAAGTCCAATATGTCCTCCTCAAGAATCCACCTTTCGTATTCCATTTTCAGAGTTTTTTACAGTGTTTAACAGAGACGTTAGCACCTCGACGTCGGAGTACACAGAGTGAAGCGAAAAGACTACAACTGTGTAAACAGGCCCCATTTCCGTTTCCGGTGGCGGAGGGATATTGACTATTCCAACAGAACTCAATGGGATTTACAAAATGCTAAATAAAACACTACAGGAAAGTTTTTTCTTTACGAAACTTTTTTTGGAACGTCATTGAACAGCGCTGACGACCCGGTGAGTAGAATATTTTAAAAAAAGAACGTTTAAGGTTGTTTTAAGGACATTATCGGACATGCACAATGGAAGCCATTCTGAAGCAGCCAGGGGGGGATTCTAAATGAGCCAAAAAGCAGAGACAGGACCAATTGTCAAAATTTTGGTGTCGATCATTCGATTTCATCCTGGACACTACAGAAAATGGGCTAAAAGTGTTAAAAACCGGAATTATCCTTTAATCTGGATGTATATGTTTGGTGTGCCATGCATGCTGTTAATTGGGTGTGCACAGATAAACCCTTATGGAGACACTGGACATCACAGTCCCTATTTTTATAATCAATGACAGGTTTGGTTTAGATCATTTCAAAAATTAAATATATAACATGAAATCATATCAAATCACTTCCCTCTGTTATGATTATTCCTTGTTCTAGTTTTAGTCATCAGTTTTATTTCCCTTAGCTTTATCTAAATTCTTTCCTAGTTACAGTTAGTTCCTTTTTTCCTGGTTATTCTTTGCTGCCCCCAGTCTCCCTTTTCTTTCCCCTTTACTCCTTTTAGTTGCTCCTCTCCACACCTGCTCCCTATCAGCTGAATGGGCCGTTCATTGTTTGGTTCTCCCACGTATACTCCTCCTGTTCAGCTGCTCATTGCTAGTTTCTCTTCATTACTTTATTCCTTATGTCAGATTCCCTGCACGTCTCCTAGTTTTTGACTCCTGAGTTCCTTGCCTGTTGTTTCTGGATGATTTGCTTCTGTAATGTTAACTTCTTCATTAAATCTCTAAGAAATCTTTTCTGCATCTGGGTCCTTAGAAACCATCCACCAAACCTAAAACACTCAGACTCAGACATGTTGTGATGAACAGGAGACCTCAGTAGCCTCTTCCTCCAACTGCAGTAAACAGCAGGAACCTAAGGCAGGAACCTCTGCAGGGGGGGACCACAGGTTAGTGACCACATATATCTGGCGGAGGATGATTATGAACGCGTGAATCACTAACCTGGTTAGTCCAGTCCGAGCCCAGAGGATGAGGTCGATTCCAGCTGGTCGGCTGCCGACACAACATGGCGGGCGTCTTCCGAAGACACTGAGGTGTCGGAGGTCAGAGGACAAGCAGGAGAGGTACCGAAGGGAAATCCAGGATGGAGTCTGGAAACCGATCCAGGTTCGCGACACAGACTGGCAGAAATACGTCAGGAATCTGAAGACAGGTCAGGCAAACAGAACAGCAGGGGATAGGCAGGCTAAGACGTCAAGAGGCAGAACGGGTCAGGATCAGAATCACTCAGGAATGCTAGAGAACTCTCACTAAAGGATCGAATAATCTGGCACTGATGGCTGGTTTAAAGGCTGGCTAATGTGAACTGGGAGGAGCCTAACAGGTGAGTGAAATGTGTAATTAGACCAGACATCAGCAGCAAGATCATGAAAGTAACGAAAATCAGCTTAAATGAAACAAAAGTAACAAGTGTAATTTTAAAATACAAGAAGAAAGTGGAGATAGTTAAAAACAAATGTGAGGAGTAGAAGTAAAAAGTTGTCTAAAAATAATTAATTAATAATTATTAATTTACGGAATTCTTGCAGCGTAGGTTAACTGTTCAAAGGTAAATACACTCAATTTTAGATAGTCTTTACTTATTTCTAGATCATTTTTGCAGTGTTAATGTGTGTCATGAAAAAAACATTCAAGTCTCATAGATTTAAGCTTAATTTATAATGCTAACAGGAGAGCTAAGTTTTCCTCTACTGTTTTAGAAACGTCTAATTTCATAATTAACATCAGCTTGTTTTTTTTGCTGATTTTATTGTAACTGTGTTAGTTTGGTTTATCATGCTTCTAATCAGAAGTTTTTTTTTTTTTGTTTGGCTGATAATAGATGAGATCTGACTATCGCTGATATTCGTTTTTCAGGCTTTTTGAGTAGAAAATACTAAAATATTTGTAGAATGTCAGTTTGTTGCATAGATAATTTAATACATTAAACTGATTTATTTAAATTTGTAATTTTCTGCACACTGCAAAAACCATCTAGAAATAAGTCACCATTTATTAAATGAAGTTTATTTTGCCTTAATTTGAGCAGGTAAATAAGATGATTTTCCAATGGAATGAGTGTTTCTACTAATAAAATAAGATTATCAGCTAATATGTACTTGAAATAAGAAAATGCAATTATTTATATTTTCTTATTTTAAATGTAAATCGTTTGGTTCCATTGGGAAATTGTCTCACTTACCTCCTCAATTCAAGATAAAATGCACTTATTTGAAGATAAAATTACTAATTTAGATTTAAATCTTTTCCAGTGTACACTGTGACTTTTTTTTATTGATTCCTGCAGATCATTTTTTCCAGTTATCAATAAAGAAAGATAAAAAGCTAATTTTCACTTTCTAGCGTGTGTGCCTGCTTACCTGTATGCTCCAGCCTGTGCTGCCTGTCCATCCATCCATCAGCCTGCAGCCATGGGTGTCGAGGTGAGGCGTCAGTTCAGGCCCACAGGGAGCCACATGTAAATCAGTCGGACTCTTGGAGGTGGCGTTTTTAGACATTTTCACCCTAGAGGTCAGTCAAGTGTTAACCCAGAAGTGTGATTGGACAGGTGTGGCTTGTGTGCACATACACACCCAAATCACACATGCAAATACCTTTAGAAAGAGACGAAAGACTTTGCTGACTTCTGTTTTTTTTTTTTGCTTTGAAACATGCTGTGACCTTTTGTTATTTAATCCAGTCTGAATTTAATTCACTTCAGGTTGAAAATGTTTTTATTTGGTTTGAGAACAAAGATGTGAAGTAGAGGCTTGACACTGGAGTTGAAAGATAAGGAAAGTTTGGGTCAAAGGAGGATGGATGACTGTTTCCCTTCGAGCAAAAACTGGTTGAAAAGCCAACATTTACATCCAAATAACGGCAGCAATTGGTTGTAAAGTAAAAGGTGAAAAGCCGTAATTTCCAGATTGTTGAAAAGACTTTGAAAACTGGGTTTGTGGAGACAATTATTGGACTAAAGTGGGACAAAATCAGACCGACCAAACACAACCCAGTTTTCAGTGATTATTTCTATTTCAGGATTATAACGACCAGCAAGATTTAGGCAAACAATCAAACATATAAATGACGTCTGCGGTTCGAAGTGGTTAAAATGTCATGATTTTACTCTTTCTGGACTTTTTGGTTTTGCTTAAATTAACTTTTTGAGTTTTCTGTTAGACTTTGATTTAGGTCATTCTGTGTTTTCCAGGCCATTGGTTTCATTTCCATTTTGTGTCATTCTAGTTGTTTTCTAATTGTATATGAGCACTGATGTATTTCTTTTTTACTCTCTGCCTTGTGCCAATCCCCTTTCCCATAGCTCCCTTCTAGATCCTTCTGTCAACACCTGCTCCCATCAGTTGATTACTCCATTCAATGTTCTGTTTGGCATATATACTCCTCCTCTGCAGTGACTGTTTGCTGGATTCCCTAGTTTTTGGTTCCTGAAATTCTTGTTGATGTCACGGTCTTGGTTCTGTAATGTTTTACTTTGCTCCATGTTTTCTAGTTTTATTGGTTTAATTCCTATTTTGTTGTATTTTTTGGATATATTTGAGTTTTAAGGTTTTTATTTGTTGCCCTCTTGTGGTGGTCTTCTTTTCCCTAGCTCCTTCCTTTACTGCTCTCTTCACACCTGCTCCCGATCTGATCTCTTCTCTTCTTCTTTCTCCATCTTACTTTGTCTTACCTCGTCTTACCCTGGCTCTACCCTGATTGTTTTCCCCTAATGTCTCCATGGTTCTGGTTCGTTTACATTTTTAAGTTGGATTTTTTTGGATTCCTGCCTCTGTTACCTGTGTTAATTAATTAAAGAAACTGCTAGAACTCACCCCTGCCTCTCTGCCTCTGCATTTTGATCCAAAACCACAACCAAACCCTGACAGTAGGAACGAGCTGTCTCTGCTGCAGGAGCCTTGGAGGACGCTGTCTCTGCTGCAGGAGCCTTGGAGGACACTGTCTCTGCTGCAGGAGCCTTGGAGGACGCTGTCTCTGCTGCAGGAGCCTTGGAGGATGCTGTCTCTGCTGCAGGAGCCTTGGAGGATGCTGTCTCTGCTGCAGTAGCCTTGGAGGACGCTGTCTCTGCTGCAGGAGCCTTGGAGGATGCTGTCTCTGCTGCAGTAGCCTTGGAGGACGCTGTCTCTGCTGCAGGAGCCTTGGAGGACACTGTCTCTGCTGCAGTAGCCTAGGAGGACGCTGTCTCTGCTGCAGGAGCCTTGGAGGACGCTGTCTCTGCTGCAGGAGCCTTGGAGGACACTGTCTCTGCTGCAGGAGCCTTGGAGGACGCTGTCTCTGCTGCAGTAGCCTAGGAGGACGCTGTCTCTGCTGCAGGAGCCTTGGAGGACGCTGTCTCTGCTGCAGGAGCCTTGGAGGACGCTGTCTCTGCTGCAGTAGCCTAGGAGGACGCTGTCTCTGCTGCAGGAGCCTTGGAGGACGCTGTCTCTGCTGCAGGAGCCTTGGAGGACGCTGTCTCTGCTGCAGGAGCCTTGGAGGACGCTGTCTCTGCTGCGGGAGCCTTGGAGGACGCTGTCTCTGCTGCAGGAGCCTTGGAGGACGCTGTCTCTGCTGCAGGAGCCTTGGGGGATGCTGTCTCTGCTGCAGGAGCCTTGGAGGACGCTGTCTCTGCTGCAGGAGCCTTGGAGGACGCTGTCTCTGCTGCGGGAGCCTTGGAGGACGCTGTCTCTGCTGCGGGAGCCTTGGAGGACGCTGTCTCTGCTGCGGGAGCCTTGGAGGACGCTGTCTCTGCTGCGGGAGCCTTGGAGGACGCTGTCTCTGCTGCGGGAGCCTTGGAGGACGCTGTCTCTGCTGCAGGAGCCTTGGAGGACGCTGTCTCTGCTGCAGGAGCCTTGGAGGATGCTGTCTCTGCTGCAGTAGCCTTGGAGGACGCTGTCTCTGCTGCAGGAGCCTTGGAGGATGCTGTCTCTGCTGCAGTAGCCTTGGAGGACACTGTCTCTGTTGCAGTAGCCTTGGAGGACACTGTCTCTGCTGCAGGAGCCTTGGAGGATGCTGTCTCTGCTGCAGGAGCCTTGGAGGACGCTGTCTCTGCTGCAGGAGCCTTGGAGGATGCTGTCTCTGCTGCGGGAGCCTTGGAGGACGCTGTCTCTGCTGCGGGAGCCTTGGAGGACGCTGTCTCTGCTGCAGGAGCCTTGGAGGACGCTGTCTCTGCTGCAGGAGCCTTGGAGGATGCTGTCTCTGCTGCAGGTAGCCTTGGAGGACGCTGTCTCTGCTGCAGGAGCCTTGGAGGATGCTGTCTCTGCTGCAGTAGCCTTGGAGGACACTGTCTCTGTTGCAGTAGCCTTGGAGGACACTGTCTCTGCTGCAGGAGCCTTGGAGGATGCTGTCTCTGCTGCAGGAGCCTTGGAGGACGCTGTCTCTGCTGCAGGAGCCTTGGAGGATGCTGTCTCTGCTGCAGGAGCCTTGGAGGACGCTGTCTCTGCTGCAGTAGCCTTGGAGGACACTGTCTCTGCTGCAGGAGCCTTGGAGGATGCTGTCTCTGCTGCAGGAGCCTTGGAGGACGCTGTCTCTGCTGCAGGGAGCCTTGGAGGATGCTGTCTCTGCTGCAGGAGCCTTGGAGGATGCTGTCTCTGCTGCAGGAGCCTTGGAGGACGCTGTCTCTGCTGCGGGAGCCTTGGAGGATGCTGTCTCTGCTGCAGGAGCCTTGGAGGATGCTGTCTCTGCTGCAGGAGCCTTGGAGGACGCTGTCTCTGCTGCAGGAGCCTTGGAGGATGCTGTCTCTGCTGCAGGAGCCTTGGAGGATGCTGTCTCTGCTGCAGGAGCCTTGGAGGACGCTGTCTCTGCTGCAGGAGCCTTGGAGGACGCTGTCTCTGCTGCAGGGAGCCTTGGAGGATGCTGTCTCTGCTGCAGGAGCCTTGGAGGATGCTGTCTCTGCTGCAGGAGCCTTGGAGGACGCTGTCTCTGCTGCAGGAGCCTTGGAGGACGCTGTCTCTGCTGCGGGAGCCTTGGAGGATGCTGTCTCTGCTGCAGGAGCCTTGGAGGATGCTGTCTCTGCTGCAGGAGCCTTGGAGGATGCTGTCTCTGCTGCAGGAGCCTTGGAGGACGCTGTCTCTGCTGCGGGAGCCTTGGGGGACGAACCTTGCCAGTAGGAACCAGCCATCATGGACCCCGCAGAGCCAACCAATTTGCCAGAGAAATTACTCTCTCTCATCAGACAGTCTCCCCTTCATCAATCCTCCTTGGAAGCAGGTGAGTGCAGCAGAGCAGGTAAAGGAGAAACTGGAGAGGCTTCCTGAACTTCATACTTTTTTTCTTCAGACTGTTTATATTGCCGGAGCTGAGTGGAATGTCCAGGATGCTTTTGCTCAGATTTTTAATAAACCTCCATCACACAAACCATCACTATGTCACTAACCTGCTCTGCTGTCTCTCACCTTTGTTCCTGTTCCTCCAACATCACCAGCTGTTGGTCCTCCCCTGCCATCTGCTTCCTCCAGGCGTAGGCACCGCTGCCGGGGGAAGAGGTCCACTCCCTCTCCGGTGGCTCAGCCTGATGCCTGCTTCAGTTCCCCTCCTAACCAGGTCAGCTTCCCCTATGGTTTCACTTGTCACCTCCATGACCAGCAGCTAGCTTCTCGGGTTGGAAGATTTAGACCAGTTGCCATTGTTACACCCCCTGCAGTCAGAGCACCCCATCTTGAGGAGTCTCATTTATGGGGCTTATTTTATGGGGAGAGGGAAGATCTTTTCTCTTTCCTGCCACCTCTATCAGCTCCTAGCCAGCCAGATCCCGAGGCAGAGTCCATTAGCCGGCCAGATACCAAGCCAGAGTCCATTAGCGGGCCAGATTCTGAGTCAGGGCCAATTAGCGGGCCAAATCCAGAGCCTAATAGTGAGCTAGAGCCTACTAGCGAGCCAGTCCCGGAGCCCGCTGTGTGCCGTCCAGAGACCCCTGAGCACACTGATGAAATGGTCTCAGATTTAAAGCTCTGTGAGAGTTCATCTCCAAGGCTTCAACTCATCTGTCTCCATCTTACTTTGACTTACCTCGTCTTACCCTGGCTCCTCGTGATTGTTTCCCCCTGATGTCTCCATGGTTCTGGTTTTTTCACATTTTAAAGTTGGATTTTTTGGATTCCTGCCTCTGTTACCTGAGTTAATTAATTTAAGAAACTGCGAGAACTCACCCCTGCCTCTCAGCCTCAGCATTCAGGTCCTCAAAACCCCAATGAAATCGTGACACATATAACAGACATATTTAGACAACATTTAGTTAAATAGGCTCGTATTTACCTTTTGTCTTAGTCGCTGGCAAGTTTAAATGTAAACCTTTTCAAAGCAGAAAAAAGTCCTAATTCCACATTGGTCAGAGCCAGTGATGCTTTAAACATTGATAAACAGCATCTAGCGTGTATAGTGCTTATAAGATTTGTATTAATGTAGAAAGAAATGCTGCTGTTCTCTTTAAACAAAATGTGTGCTGATGCTCACATTAAGCATAAAAAAGAGCATGAATATTTTTGCAAAGGATCAATGACATCAGACCAATGAAACTGAAGACCAATAGTGTCCCTACCAAAGCTGAAATCAAACCTACGCCCTTGATTTCTACCTTTGTTCACATTATTTATCTCTGTATTCCATTTAAAGTGAAGCTTCACCCAAAGCCAATCCTTGATCGGCTGCTGAGTCACGATTTCATAGAAAAGTTCAGCTGCTGTTACCTCAGCTCTATCTATCAACACGAGGTAAAGGCGAAGCAGTGAAAGTTCTCACCACGAGGAGTTCACTGCTGGATGCTTCACCACCCCTCCCTGCAAGGTTTGTATACGGATTATATGTGTATTAAATGCCTTTGCAACAGTTACCGTTGAACTCACCATAAAGGGAAATATTATGCTGCAGCTGGAGACCATGTTTATGAACACTGGCTTCTTGAAGACTCTAAAGAAGGGTTGTTCAAGTCCAGTCCTCAAGAGCCACCATCCTGTAACTTTGTGATGCATCTTTTGTCTAACACACCTGAATCGAAAGGCTCAATCCCCTCATTTAGCTCAGCAGAGGCATGGTAACGAGCCACTCGTTTGATTCAGGTGTGTTAAAAATGGGGCCCATCAAAAAGTTGCAGGAGAGTAGCTCTTGAGCACTGGACTTTAGCCCCCCTGCTCTAAATGATACATGTTTTTAAATTGCTGCCTCTCCTAAACCGTTATATGTACAAAATACACATTTTGGAAATTTGGCACAGATCATCTTCAGATCATTTTGTCTTCAATTGAGGAGGGAAGGGAGACAGAGGGGTCATTGGTGATGTTAAATGGAGGGAAGAGGAGCCCCCATGATCCTCTCTGCTGTTCTCACTTTCTTCCAGTCTGCGGCGCTGCAGCCTCCACTCCACACAGTGAGACAGCTGCTCAGAACGCTCTCTATGGTGCTTCTGTAGGAGGTCGAAGGCTTGGTGTCAAGGTGTTAATATCCCCATTTTCTCATTTTAATAACAGAAACTACCATTAGTATTCAAATATGAAATATTACAGGCGCAGATATAACCGAGAGGAAAATTAGTGTGAGTGTGAATACAGAGATCAATTAGCCAGAAGCCAGGTTAAGACAACAGCAATCCTTTACTCTATAACCACAGCTCTACCACATTTACATCATCAGGATTCAATATGCATCTAATTATCAGATAAATTGGAACATAAAGCATGAAAATGAAATATATCCCACTCACCAGAGATGCTGATTATTTATAAACCAAATTGATTATTCTGTCTTGGTGCAGGATGTCTCAGTATCGCCTTTCAGTATCAACAATTGAGTCCAGAAACACTTTGAACAAAAGTGAATCTAAAATACAGATTGTCACTAGCTTAACTTGTCTGTAAACATTTTGCTCCAACTGACCAATAAGAGGACAGAGAAAGCTGACGTAGGGGCGGGCCTTCTATCTGGTCCTGTGGCGCAAATCTGAAATCTGATTGGTTGAAGAAAACGATCCTCACTAATATTGTTAAGGTAACATCAGCCAGGACTGCTGATACTGAAGGCCATGGCAGATTTGATTGACATAGCAACACACAGAGGCTGAAATCTGATTGGACAAACAATATAGCTACCAAATAAATATAACTGAAGCGACGCAGCCAAGAGAAATGCTACAGAATTAAGAGAGCAGACACAGTTGGATGGAGGAAAATAAAAGTTTAGGTTATGAAGATAGGTTAGTGTTTCTGATTGATTTTTGGGCAGCGGTGAAGACTTTGAAGGCCCTGACCTCCAACCGCTGCTATCGCATAGAAATATGACTAAAAACTGACTTCAATTAATGAACACTTTTCTGCAAAAGGCTCAAACATTGACTTTCAACAAATTAGCATTGCATAAACTAAAGCCAGCACTAATTTGTTCTGCTCAGTATTATTCAGCAGATCTCAGACCCTCGGTCTTTCAGTCTTAGCCATACTCCATATTCTTTTGACCAATTCTGTCTTTTCTTATAGTTTTGTTGTCTTAACAAGCCCTGGTTTGTTTCTCCATCTCTTAGAACAGAATGAGGCTCATGTTTGAATAATGACAGACTAAAGGTGGGTCACCAGCTTCAACAGACTGGGGCGTATTTATACCCTGATAAGTGTTTAGCAGCCTGTTGTGCACCTTTTTACTTGCATACACCTTTGAAAAGGGACAGGCAGGAGTGTAGCCAGTGTATCTGAAATTGGCTGTGTACTATGTCAAGGCTTTTTGTCACATTCCAACAAATCTATGAGGCAGAAACGCTGTAGATTGAGTTCAAAGGGATTCATCCAGCATGTGACAGATACAGAAAATGGATTTCAGCGCCTGTCAAAACAAACAATACTTTTTTGCTTGAGGCTCAGAGAGAGACAGCTGGAGGGGATTGGAGATAGATGACGGATAGCGCTGAGCTCTCACACCTAAGACAAAAGCTCTGCTCACTACATTTAAAGGTCACAGGCAGGTCCAAACATGTGCTTGGATGGACAAAGATAAATAAATGATAATGATCCAGTTTCCTTTACATAGTTGAAAAATTCAATTCAGTTTATTTCTGTAGCTCCAATTCACATCATGTCATCTCAGGTCACTTTCCAGTTCACCAGATCATCCAGTCAGATTGATTCAAAGTTTTCTATCTAAGGAAAACCAGCTGATTGCATCGACTCATTGACTCTTCAGCAATCCCTCACACTAAGCATGCTTGTAGCAACAGTGGAGAGGAAAAACTCCCTTTGAACAGGAAGAAACCTCCAGCAGAACCAGGCTCAGTGTGAGCGGCCATCTGCTGAGGCCCACTGGGGTTCAAGGAGACAGAAGCAGACATAGAAAAAGAAGCATAGATACAAAAGGCAACTGTCAACCAGCTCCACAGGCAGCCCCGTCCAGGAAACACACAGCCAGGCAGACGAGCTCCGAGCCAGCTCCCATGTCAGAGGATGAAGAGAGCACCAAGCTCCAGCATCAAAAATCACAATTAGATCAAAGTTACTGCCACAGACCAGGTAGATCAAGATAAGCACAACCTCTTTTACACAGAGGGAACATTTTAACCTTGTTAATGAGGCAATGAAAAGACTGTTTATGTATAAAACAATTTCTTAGTCTTATTACCAGAGATGGCAAAAGTACTCACTTTCCGTACCTGAGTAAAAGTACAGATACTTGTGTTAAAAAATACTCTGGTAAAAGTGGAAGTACTGATTAAACTTCTTTACTGAGGTAAAAGTAACAAAGTACAGGCTTGTAAATTTACTTAAAGTATAAAAGTAAAAGTAGAAACCACTTTTTTCATGCCGTTGCCTACATTTTAAATGGATGTCTGCCAATAGGACTAGATCTCTGTTGTGTTCATTTTCAATCATCTCGTCGTCCATGCTACTATGCTAACGCCACCGCCACCAAGCTGCAATGATTTGCCGCCAATGAATACCGCCGAATCTGTCGATTCATCTTGTAGTGGTGCGTCAAATGCAACGTAGATTCCCATCCAATTAGATTGAATTTGGTATTGATGACGTGAAAAATAATAACGGTAACTCCATTGAAATGATTCAAAACTAAAGTAACGAGCCAATTTTTAAAAATGTAAGGAGTAGAAAGTACAGATATTTGTGTAAAAATGTAAGGAGTAGAAGTAAAAAGTCGCCATAAAAATAAGTAGTAAAGTAAAGTAAAAATATCAGAAAAATCTACTTGAGTACAGTAACGAAGTATTTGTACTTCGTTACTTCCCATCTCTGCTTATTACTAATATATAATGTTCATATAAGTCTCAAATCTATCAGATCTTATAATTGAATGACTATAATGCAGCTAGTTAACAACAGAAAAATTATTTTTCCTCACTTGGGAGGGGTGTGCCCCCAGAACTCGGACCCCTGGGCATTTTGTCTAACCGTAGAAAATAAAAAGTAGAGTACACAGTGTTGTGCAAAATGATATTCTGCAGATAATCAATAAATGATTAACTAGAACTGGAGTTACAGTTAATTATTTAACTTATTTAAAATCGGAGGTGAAATCAATTTAGTGTTCTTAGTTGAATAATTGTAGCCAATCCAGGTATCCACCAATCTAGTGACCCAGGCTAGGTTATCAGCAGAACTATTAATTATCAATCAAAGAACCATTGATCTCTGTTTATTCACACTGTTACCAAAGGAGGGTGGATCTGGCCTGAGTGATAAACCATCCGCATATGAATCACAAACGACTGCAAGTTAAACAATGGCGTCATTATTCTAATAATTCACGATTACAGAAATCTAATATCTATGCAAAACACTACACGCTATTAGAAAATAACCACACGCGGTTAAATGTGAGCAAATTCTCTATAAACTAACGTTAAAGCAGAAAAAAAAGGTCCATTCTCCAAAGAGTTTAAAGTCAGTGTGATGCTACAGCAGAGGAACTTGGCTTTTAGGTCGATGAATGTTTACTTACGGCCATAAAAACAGAAGCGTCCAGTGTTCCATAGCAAGGTCCTCACAAAGGGATGAAAATCCGCACAGCTTCGGAGATTCCCGTCTCACCCAGGTCAGCGGGCGCTATGCAATCAATCAATCAATCAGCGATTAATTAATTTTTCCTCATTTATAATAATGGGCTTGAGATTACTGGTTGTGAATTGGTGCTTAATAAATAAGCTAAATTGAATTGGAGATACACAACAATCAATAAATCAATGTGTGTAAGCAGACATAAAACATCAGCTTCAGGCATTCTGACAGTTGTCTGTATCGTGTAAAGGTGCTGCAGAGCTGTGTCAGTGCAAGGAATCTAATTAGGCAAATAGCAGTTAGGGTAAAGGTGCCATGATTCACAGCAAAGCAGTTGTCTGTTTGTTTCTGTGCATTAGTCCCTTTATTGCGGCTGGAAGCCTGTGATTGATACTGGCAGGTGTTGGTCCCTTTTCTCTCTTACTGACATCTCATTCCCATACTTGTCACTCAAAACTAAGGCCTGCAGGAAGCAGCTGAGTGCAGGCGGAATGCTAAACAAGACAGACCTGATCGCCTTATCTGCTACCTGGTAAGATCCCACGCTGATGTGACGGAGTGGGATCAGAGTTGACGTGTTCTCATCACAGATGCTCCATGGTTACTGACTAGCAAATAAACATTGTAGAAACATTGGAAGAGGACCTGAAGAAGTGACAGGTGATGAGGTCAGCAGGCCAATCAGAATAAAGTTAGAAATAAGTTATGAAAGAAACATTGCTAATAAACATAAGTTTAAAAAGTGAACTCTCACATTTAAAGAGTCAAATGATTCATCAGATCATGAACATGTTCTGTTTTCTACTTCATTATATCGACTGTTGGGAACTGATATAGTTAGGAGAAGTGGGAATCAGATAGTGTCATGATCTGTGGTGCTGAAGTACTGAAGCTGCAACAGGAAATCACCGTCACATGATGATGGATACATGTTTTTCTATATAAGGGTATATATATTAATGACATTTTATCGGGACATTATACCAGCCCTAAAACCAGCTCCATGCATGCCACGTCCCATATCAGTCTGCATTGTGTTTTGTTTAGAAATTCACCGTCTACTTAATGCCTCTCGCTCACAGGCACTCTCTGCCCCTTTATTCTCTGTGTTTATCTGGTAATTGGACCTGGAACAGGAAATATCTGCTGGATTACCCCCTTCTGTACCTCTGCTGCCTTATTGGACCCCGTTACCGAACCTGGACTGCCTCTGGACTAAAGCCCCCTGGAAAGCCCGTACAGTTTGTCGACCGTTCAACGGTCTGCCCCCGCAAACAAGTGGACGTCTCTGTCCCCCAAGCCTCCTGCCTGTCTCAGGCTTACACTCAGCGCTCTGGCTCCTCTCTTTACCAGGTTAGTCCTTCGTTAACTCCTCAGTTCTAAACCGCCTCTGCAGCCTCTAACCTGTCCCTCTGTCTCTAGGACGTTCCGGCCTGTAATCGAGAGCTGCACCCCCGAGAGCCAGAGATGTTTAAACCCTGTTTATTTAATAAATACTTTAAACGTCACTGACCTGTCGTGGTTGAATCTTGGGTCCGAATCCAGTACATTACACTTGAATTTAACTTTCCTTATGCTGTAGGAATCCTGTTATTAAATGTACAACCAGGATATTGTATTTTTTATGTTTTTATTTTGTGTATTTTCAGCAGTATGCTTGGAAATAATACTGGTTAAACTTTTACCAATATAGACGTGTTATACATCCTTAGAAAGCTTAGATTCTCCACAATTCAACAGCCAAGGTTATTTTAATGATGCCATTAGCACCAAAGCACAATTGATAAACCATATATATTTATAGCAGCATGTTAAATCAAAATTCTACAAATCAAGCTTCAACTTCCTGCTTTTGAAACGATCCTGAGCAGAGGCGTGC
Organism: Cyprinodon tularosa; assembly: GCF_016077235.1. Taxonomy (NCBI): domain Eukaryota; kingdom Metazoa; phylum Chordata; class Actinopteri; order Cyprinodontiformes; family Cyprinodontidae; genus Cyprinodon; species Cyprinodon tularosa. The sequence goes on along the minus strand of NW_024037980.1, from coordinate 120,939 downwards.
ACAGACATTTTGGGGGCAGGTGCTCAGGAGGTGGGGGGGGGGGGGGGGGGCACTTTTTAGCGCACGTGGAACACTTAATTATAAAAAAAAATACACACGCATGTTGAATGAATTTTGACTTTTATTTGTAACATTCTCTAAACGTGAGTTTTCAATGGAAACAAGTAACACCACCAACAGAACAGACTAACGCGTACTACTTTAAAGTAGTACTCATCTTTCTTCTTCTTTCATCTGGCTCATTCCCTGTTTTCCCTCACCCATCTGTTCTCCCTCATCCTGGTCTTTTTCTGTCTCTGTGTCTTCCCTGAACTCTTCCTCATCTCCTGTCCTGGTAGATGTTGATGGTATAGAGCTTCCCTGCTGTGACTGGCTACAATATAATAATATTTAACCATCATGACAATAATAATAATAATAATAGCTTTAACAAATATGCCACATTAGTTTAAATAATGGCGTACTAGGGCAACATGACTGGAAGTCTTGTCACGTGGATATGACTTATGGTAGCCTACAGAATAATAGCTATTTTAATACCTGCTGATTTTGTACAAAATAAAATGTCAACAGCTTTTAAGATTTTTCAATACGATTAACCCTCCTTTCTTGGCATTGTGATGCAATTACTAAATCAATATACAATTGAAACAATAAAGAAACCAAAATGTGTTAATTTATGTTGCCTAACAAAACCTATACAACAGAAAATGTTTGTCTTAACACATAGATTTGCAATTGCAAACTCTACCGAAATTATTTGTAGCCTATGTGGTCGTCCTCACGTTATCTGTCATTGACTTGGGCTACAGTGTAAAACTTTATCTAGCCTAACTAGTTTATCAGGTGACCAGTCGGCAAAAATGCTTGTTTGGTGCTGCTGAGTGAGACATTTTAATGTACAACAAAATGATTTAGCTTGATCTGTATATTACCTGGCTAATGGGGCACGGGAGAAGCAGCCTGTCAGCGACCGTTCCTGCTATCTGAAGACGCTTACTGAACTATTATGATGCTGCGCATCTGGCATGCCCTGCGGGCGACCGCGCGAGTTCACGTGACAAAGGAAGAGAGAGAGGCTGGTCGGGTGTGCGTAAGGAGGTGGCTCATTTCGGGGCATTGTTTCAGTCGTTTTTAATGGCTCAGGTTTTCAAAAGATCATTTCAAAACCGACCTCAGTAAAATCTTAATAATATTAATAATAATAATTTAAAAAAAACAAGTTTCAAAAGGGCATTTTCATTGATAAAGGGCAAACTTCCTAGTGCTTTAGCACCACCTAGTGTCTATGTATGCACGCCTTGATCCTGAGGTTGTGCTACTAATCCAATCTTGGTTTATTTACCATCTGTCAGTAAAGGTCTTTGGATAAATAGTAATCTAGCATATTCGTAATAACATTCCATGAAGAGAAAAGCGCCAATAAGTCAATTTTATTACCATCAGGAAATTTAAATCCTTATAGCTAATGCTAGCTGTATTGCTAATTAACTTAACTTCCACAAATATTTGCGGTTTGTCAGGATTCCTTTCAGCCCTTGATGATCCAGTTTACGCAAAACCTTGACCAAATAGCTAAAAAAAAAAGCTGCAGCAGCAAAGAAGCTGCGGAGTACTTTGTGCTTCGGCATTATCGTGGACCACTAGCCAAACGGCGTATGAGTTACGCTTGGAGCCTACATTAAATGGTTGTTGTGGCATGTATGCAAAATGTTAAATTGACAAACAAGTAACCAATCCACTTTCAACAATAGGTAAAATGGGTTGGCTAATGTTTAGTAGGCACGACCACGGTCAGCATTTATGGATGTAATTTTTTTTTTTTTTGGTGGGGGGTGGGGACCGCATAAGTGCAGAATTCCATCCATCAGTTATGTAATTTTAGATTAATCTGGACCCTTGATTTCTGAGAGAAAATAATCTTTAGTACCTTTAATTGTAATTTACTCCTAGTATTCTTTGCCACTCCTGAGCCATTTCTGTGCCACTCATTTTCTATAGGTAGAGCCTATGACTGAAACATTACTGGACATTGTGAAATTTACAACTCTGTTGCCTTTATACTGGACTGGAACCTACAGGTAAGTTTAGCTACAGATGCTGTACCATCAATAATCAGAAAAAACAGGATGTTGTATCCACACAGTACTAGCCATAAATTGGGGACATGATTTTTGGGCATTCCAATGTATTTTGTGTCAGGAGGCAGCATATTCCTGGTCATTAAAATAACTACTTACCTTGTGCAATTGAACATTAATTGGAAAAAATATATATTTTTATGAAACCTAAATATCTTTTTTTCACAAAAAGCGCCATTAATAAAAAAAAAATCCTGCATTTCTAAAAGGACCCATTTCTGTTATCAACATCACCTCCCACTCTGTCATCTGCCTGCTGTGCAGCTATTTGAGACAATTTTCCTATTTGAGACAATTTTCTTGGGTAGGTGTTCTTGTATGAAACCTCTTGCACGTGGTAACTATATTACCAGAATCAGCATATTAAACAAGAAAAGAACATAATAGTCAAGGCAGCAGAGAAGGCAGCAAAAGTGCATGAGCACATTGAAAACAATCAATTCAGCTTTTTTATATAGAGCCTAACAGATAATCTCAAGGCATTTTACAGAGTGATTATTCAAAAACACTGATCTAATTTAGCAGCTTTGCCTTTGAGGTAGGGATGAGGTCACTAAGAAAAAAATTAATGTTAAAGGAAACACATTTAAAATGGCTCTTAAAAAGGTTAATAGAGACAGAAGAAATAGGGTAGAAATTGAAGGAGGTAACATTAGTCAATCTGTCAAAGCTAATTGGTGTGCAATGATAGGGCTTCTGGTCCGATTAACACTGCTATAAATGGTCCATTTTCTTCATCCATCAAGTAATGAGAGTATTTTAAATGATGTTGCCGTGTCTAGGAAATAATTTTAGGAGAAGTAAAAAAAAGGAAAAATGGGTGGAGCATATTAGCACATAGTTAAAGACACATGACATACAGTCAGCGAGCTCCAGCTTTTTTATCTTTCGTAGAGGAACTGGTTGAGGCAGCTAATTTTGTTCAGTTTACTTCATTAGATTTTTTTCTTTGTTAAGAAAGCTTACCATCTTCATTCAATCCCCATCCTTAAAACAAACATGTGTCCGATTAAAAAAAAAAAAAGATAAAAACAACAGGCTTTTATTTTGTTGAACTGATTAATCCAGGTGTGCCTGACCTCAGTAACCACTACGACAATGGCCAGATAAATCTAGATTAATCAGTTAAGGGAGTAATGAAAGACAGGAAACAAAGGAGCTGCCTTAAGTTCAGGAAGTAGTGGAGTTGTGCATTAAGCCCATTGGTCGTTGATCTGCTCATTGGCCTGCGTTGCAGCACCTTTGGCTGCTGCTTCTGCAACTCTCTGGGAGGCTTCCGCCGCATGCTGTGGAAAATCATCCGGCTGGATTCCGCTCCTTCCTCTTGGCTCGGACTGAACTTATAAACCAGGTTTGTGACTCAAATGCCCGCTATCGTTCCCCATTTGAGTTACATGTCACTTAGCTGTGTTTCTACCTCCAGGCTGACGAGCCACAGATCCCTGACAAGTTATTAAATGCTTTTTATAAATCCCAACCATTCCCGAATTCTGGGTCCAACATTCTGAGTCCTGAGAGAATTGTTAAGATATGTTCCCTTCCTTTACATCTGAGGTTCACAAACTGTGTTAAAACTACTAGGGTTGTACTTGGGATATAGCTAGCGGCACAGAGAGGGGTGCCACGGTAGTGTATTTTTTCTTCATTAATTTCGGGAGTGTTGGCCTAGTGGGTTAGAGTAGTGCGCATGTGCTGGGAGGTTGCAAGTACCTTGTTCGACCCCCTTAACCCCCGATTGCTCCCTGCGCACCACACGATGGCATCCCAGTGCTCCCAAAGGGGATGGGTCAAAATGCAGAGAACAAATTTCCCCATTGTGGGACAGTAAATGGATTAACATTACATTTTCATACTCTTATGACACAATATACCTTGGGAGAAAGTAGGAATAGAATAAGTTGTGTAATGTGTAAGCACCTGTTCTCCAAAACTGAGGATCAAAAGGAGAGTAATGTCACCAGAGGGCACCTGTAATGACCTGGCCTTGTACTCATTTTGATGTTTGAGTTTTATTCGCCCATCTTTCTTATAAACCTCACAGACTTAGCTGCTTCCATTGGGGTTATGAAGCTCAATCTTGACCACCTGTGATGACCATCGTTAAGCTCTAGCCAATCAACTCAGGGGTAGCACCTTCTCTTAGGCCAATCATCTTAAAAGATTCACTTAGCTCCTGGTCCAGCTTCTCTCTCCCTCATGCAAGCAAACCTTCACCCACCCCCACCCCATCTCCTTCCTTATTCTACTCTCCAAACACCAGACATCATTTAGAGCAGGGTTGGGCGATTCCAGTTCCTGAGGGCCGATATCCTGCCACTTTTAGATGCAAAGCACCTGAATCAAGTCATTAGATGATTAACAGGACCCTGGAGGAACTGACTGCCTACTGAGGAGGTAACTCAACCATCTGATTCAGGTGTGATGGACCAAGGATGGATCAAAAAGTTGCAGGATACCAGCCCCCAGGAACTGAAATTGCCCACCCCTGATTCAGAGGATGGTTTTCTGGCCAAATCTGGTTGGTCCATCATATGGTAAATGGCATGTACATATATAGTGCCTTTATTCAAGTTAGGAGACTTGACCAAAGCGCTTTACACTACATTCAATCACCCATTCAAACACACACTCACGGTGACAAGCTACATTGTAGCCACAGCTGCCCTGGGGCTCACTGACAGAAGCGGGGCTGCCGTACACTGGCGCCATTGGGCCCTCTGACCACCATCAGTAGACAATGCAGGTGAAGTGTCTTGCCCAAGGACACAACGACACTGAAAGTCAGAGTCGGGGCTTGAACCGTCAACCCTTCGATTTCAGGGCAAACTCCTACATCCAACGCCACTGTCGCCCCACATAGTCTTGATTTATTCCAAAAATAGTTGTTGAGATCTGAAAATTATGGCTTTTCAACTTTCACTTTTCAACCAAATGTAGACGTAATTTCAACGTAAATTATGTTGTCTTTTCAAAGTCTTTTCCACCAATTTTTGAAACCCCAAGGTCAAAGTGGGAAACACCTCCAAACATGGTAGAGAATGACCGAGCCAATCCTGTGGGACTTCCAGATACAGACGGACCGAATGGTAATGGCAAACCAACCGGACATTGTGGTGGTGGACAAAAAGCAGAGAAAAGCCGTTGTGGTTGCCATAGCAACACCAAGTAACTGCAACATCAGGAAAAAGGAACATGAGAAACTAGAGAAATACCAGGGGCTCAGAGAAGAGCTGGTGAAAACCTGGAAGGTCAAGGCATCAGTGGTGCTTGTGGTCATTGCACCCGCCGCAGTGACCCCCAAACTGGAGGAGGGGTTACAGCAGATCCCTGGAAATACATCAGACATCTCAGTCCAGAAAAGTGCAGTTCTAGGAACAGCAAAGATACTGTGCAGAAACCTCAAGCTCCCAGCCCCAAGCTTGGAGGAAAGGAGAGCCCGCCCGGAGACTGGCTGCTGTTTTTTTTATGTACCCAGAGACCATTTTTTTTGGTTTGGTTTCAGAATCACAGACAGGTTTCAGATATTACAGGCTAACAATGGAACCAAACGACCCTCTCATCGGGTTCCATTTGCATGTTTCCAAGCAATACAAGGCCTTGTCTATATAAGACTCAAACTCACTGCGGATCCAGACATTTGAATTGAGAAAGCTTCCTGGAGGGGAAGCGAAACGTCTTCAAATCTTGAAAACCAAGTCCAGTGGATTTTTTTTGGACTTTTACGGAATGACTATGACCTGGATGACTGAGAATTTTCAACAGCACACTGAGAGGAAAGACTGAGAGGAAGGACTACACTTAAAAAAAAACAGGCCAAGCTCCAACATCTAGAAACAAAGGTGTTGATGGCAGCAGCACAGCTGATATTTCTCTCCAGGATGGTGTCACAGCCAAACAGGAACAGACCAGATGAAGCTACTATGAGAAAAAGCAGAGAGAGCAGAACGTTAGAGATTGAACTAACAGATTCTGCAGAGTGGGAGAATAGAGATAGAATGAAGCAGAATGATGAAAAAGGGGTCCCTATGTCCTCCAGCAGTCTAAGCCTATAGCAGCAGAACTATAGAGATAGCTCAGGATAACCTGAGCCACTCTAACTAGAAGCTTTATCAAAAAGGAAAGTTTTAAGCCTAGCCTTAAAAGTAGACAGGGTGTCTGCCTCACGGACTAAAACTGGTAGTTGGTTCCACAGGAGAGCCTGATAACTAAAAGATCTGCCTCCCATTCTACTTTTAGAAATTCTAGGAACCACTAGTAAACCTGCAGATTGAGAGCGAAGTGCTCTGTTAGGAACATAAGGAACAATCAGATCTCTGATATCAGATGGAGCTTGGCCATTTAAGGCTTTATATGTGAGAAGGAGGATTTTAAATTCTATTCTGGATTTAACAGGAAGCCAATGAAGAGAAGCCAGGATAGGAGAGATATGATCTCTCTTTTTCATTTTCATCAGAACTTTTGGATCAGAACTTTTGGATCAGCTGCAGGCTTTTAACTACAGTTATAAATATTGAAATCCATCCATAAGTGTTCAAGCCATCCTGTACACAGACAGACACACAAAATCTCCTAAAAGCATAACCTCCTTGGCTGAGGTGAATAGATGCAGGCAGCTGATAAATATGAGCAGGTGTGTCCTCTGTATTCCTTGTCAATATTATTAGACAAAAAAAATATATTTTATAGACAAGATATATTAGACAAGACATAAAAATTATTTCATTATTTTTTCCTTTAATAGCCTACTTAAATAGTTGTGCACTAGAAAGAGATGCTTTCAATCGCATTGTATTTGTATAATGACAATAAATGGAATTCTGATTCTGATGTGAATTCAAATGGTGAAGAGACAGGCAAACTAAGGGATGTGTGATAATGGAACCAATGGCTCAGAATCCGTAAAATATTTCCTGGATACAAACAGTAATCTGGATGAACAGTTCTTTCATTTACTATCTTTCCCTCAAAATTTTATCCAAATATGTTTATCAGCTCCTTTGTGAGTTATTCTGTTAACTGCGGTGGAGGCTTTAAACAACATTAACAACAGAGTTTCCCAAAGTTCTGGACAGAGAAGCTGAACAATGAATAAAAACAGTAACAAAAAGCGTATGACAGCAAACCAGAGAATTGCACCTTAATTTCCTATGAGTTTTTATTCACATCAGAATATTATCTCACGTCCTACAGATGCAAACTTCTCAGGCACATTGGATGGAAATCGGGGATTTCTTTTGTCACCACCTCAGCCCTATAACTGCAAAGGCTTATCTTGGCTTTTTATCCAGATCTGTCTAGATTATCATCGGAAAAGTATTTCCTCACAGAAATAACGTTCAATTAATAAATATCCCATTAGTCGGCAAGGTGGTAGAATATTATATTTAGATTCGCTGGTTGATGGGGTTGTTAACCAATGGTGACACCAGATGGTCATTTAAAATACCTGTGTCATGGTAGGTCATCGGCACACCGGCGTTTATTTCTGTGAGCCCCGCAGGTCTTTCACTGCTCTGCATTTCAGATGCAGTGTTTACCCCATGTCATGATGCGATGGTTTTACTAGCCCAAATGCAGAACTCACAGACACAGAGGGAGGATTAAAAGTCCAATATTTATTGGAACTCACAGGAAACTGCAGGTTCTAAGTTCAGACAGGCATGGTGGCACAGGAAGCACAACAATCCGGCTCAGAGGGGAGCTAACACTCAGCTTATAAAGGGAGAGCTTCCTTAATCAGCAGAATGTAAAACAGCTGTCCATGCTGAGTCCAAGCTCCCCAGGCATGGATCCACGGCGCCCTCTGGTGGGCAAAGCCCCGGATCCCAACACCCCATGGACCGCATCATGAAATAGGAGGAGCTTCAGCTGAAACCCTACTGATGTGAAAACAACTCAGCAAATAGACTGAATGGTTATTGCTTCTTTTGTGCAGGTTTATGCATTTAAAATGGTCATTTGTAAAAAAAAAAAAAAAAAAAAAAAGAATGAAAAAGGATCAGCTGCTGTTGTTTCAGATATATTAGAGATTATTTTTTAGGTCACCCAGTGGTCAACTATCCCCCCCCTGTCATGATGTTACAAAGCTCAGACCCAAATGCAGAAAACCGAACAGAGAGACCAGGGAAAAGGTTTAGCGGGTTTTACTGAAGAGGTAAAACAGAAGGAGAAGTGTTGCTCTGAACACTGCTCAACCAGAACTGTAAAGTGAGAGGAAGACACAGTGGTTAGTTCAGGCTCTGTGGGGAATTTGACTCGTGAACTTGGAGAAGAGGATTTGGTTGCCGACTCATGTTTCCAGGGAAGTTGTTGAATCCTTGACTCCTGTCTGTGTGCCGTGCTTGGTTCCAGTGTTTGTCTGATTCGGTGGAGGGCGGAACAGGGTTTACCCAGAATGTGGTTGCTTGTTGGTGAACGGAGAAACTAACTGCCACTCAGATTTCCTTGGGTACTTAAACGGGTAATAGTGGAGAATAATCCCTTTCTCAATGAGAAGCTCAAACGATCTCTTGGGGAAGGTGGATCCAAACCTCCTGTTTGAACCCCAGCTCGGTTTGAAGCTCAGTTGATCCTTCCAGGGAGAGAAGGTCCGAGAAATCCAGTTTGCAGGATGACTTCCTGTTAAAAAAGTTAAACTCAGGTTGACAAAAACTCAGTTTGACTCAGCAAAACTCAGCTTGGCTAGAGTACCCTAAACTGGCCAACACTCTGGCGTCGAGGTAGTGGCAGTCAGCAGCTTAAGAACACTCCGTCTAACGAGGATTTTTTCCTGAAGCTGGGAAAGGCTCTGGACACTATTGCCAGTCTCAGCCCGCCTGAGGAGAGGGTGAGTGCAGCTGGCCAACTAAGGCAAATTCTCCTCACAAACTCCAAACTCAAATCTCCCCCAGTGCTGTCTGAACTGTTTGAAGAGTTGGAGTGGAACCACCAAGCAGCAAGCGCCCAACTCTTTAACAGGCCTCCACCACCCAAACTATCACTTCACCTCCTTCCAACTCTGCTCTCAATCGCCTCCAGTCCGGTTCCTCCACCTTCACCAGCTGTTGGTCTCCCCATGCCGTCTGCCTCCTCCAGGCGTAAGCGCCGCCGGGGGAAGAAATCCATTCCCTCTCCGGCGGGTCAGCCTGACGCCTCCACTCCCTCTCCGGCGGGTCAGCCTGACGCCTCCACTCCCTCTCCGGCGGGTCAGCCTGACGCCTCCACTCCCTCTCCGGCGGGTCAGCCTGACGCCTCCACTCCCTCTCCGGCGGGTCAGCCTGACGCCTCCACTCCCTCTCCGGCGGGTCAGCCTGACGCCTCCACTCCCTCTCCGGCGGGTCAGCCTGACGCCTGCTTCAATCCCACTCTTCTTCAGGTCAGTTTCCCCTATGGCCTTGGCCGTCACCTCCATGACCAGCAGTTAGCTCCTCGAGTTAGAGGTTTAAATTCAGTCACCATGATTACACCCACTGCAGTCAGAGCACCACATATTGAGAAGTTATGGGACTACTTTTATGGGCAAAGGGAGGATCTATTCCCTTTCCTTCCACCTCCATCAGTTCCCTGTCAGCCAGCACATCCCAAGCCCTTCAGCGGGCCAGTGTCCCTAGCTCCAGAGCCCTTTAGCGGGCCGGTTTACCTAGCTCCAGAGCCCTTTAGCAGGCCGGTTTACCTAGTTCCAGAGCCCTTTAGCGGGCCGGTTTACCCAGCTCCAGAGCCCTTTAGAGGCCCGGTTTCCCCAGCTCCAGAGCCCATTAGAGGGCCAGTTTCCCTAGCTCCAGAGCCCATTAGAGGGCCAGATTCCCTAGCTCCAGTGCCCAGTAGAGGGCCAGATTCCCTAGCTCCAGTGCCCAGTAGAGGGCCAGATTCCCTAGCTCCAGTGCCCAGTAGAGGGCCAGATTCCCTAGCTCCAGTGCCCAGTAGAGGGCCAGATTCCCTAGCTCCAGTGCCCAGTAGAGGGCCAGATCCCCTAGCTCCACTGCCCATTAGTGGGGGGGTTTCCCCAGTACCAGAGACTCCTGAGCCCATTAGCGGGCCGTTTAGCCTAGCGCCAGAGACTCCTGAGCCCATTAGCGGGCCGTTTAGCCTAGCGCCAGAGACTCCTGAGCCCATTAGCGGGCCGTTTAGCCTAGCGCCAGAGACTCCTGAGCCCATTAGCGGGCCGTTTAGCCTAGCGCCTGAGACCCCTGAGCCCGCTCAGAGTCATCCTGATTTCCCTGAGCAGACTAGTAAAAGGCTCTCTGAAATAAAGCTAAGCAGGCGCTCCAAGCCTCCACGGCCCCTCAGCGGGCGCTCCAAGCCTCCATGGCCCCTCAGCGGGCGCTCCAGGCCCCCTCTGAGGCTGTTCCAGTGCCGCAGTCGGCGGCCCCCTCTGAGGCTGTTCCAGTGCCGCAGTCGGCGGCAAGGCCCCCAAGGTTCCTGTGGCTGCGTCAGAGGCGGCGTCACCGACGGCGACCTCCAGAGACCCTCCTTCGTCAGAGACGGCGTCGCCGCCGGCGTCCTCCAAAGACCCTCCTTCGTCAGAGACGGCGTCGCCGTCGACGTCCTCCTGAGCTTCTGCCTGGCCTCGGACCACACGGCCGCCCTCCAGAGACTTTGTTTGCCCTCGCCCACCTTGGGTGGGTTGTTTTGGTTTTTGTTTGGACTCTGCGTTTGGTTTTGTATTTCGTGCCCTCCTTCCTGGTTCCCCCTCCGCCCACCCAGGGTGGGTTATTTTTTGTTTCTGGACATTTTGGGCGTCTGGGATCCGCCCTTAAGTGGGGGGCACTGTAATGGTCTTGGGTCTGCTGTTCTTTTCTTTGCTCCTTGTTTTCTAGATTTATTGGCCTAATTCCAGTTTTGTTGTATTTCTAGATTTATATTAGTTCTCATGTTTTTCTGTTGTCCTCTTTTGCCCTCTTGTGTGTGTGTATGTTCCTTTCCCCTTGGCTCCCTCGTTGTCTCCTCTCACACCTGTTCCTTGTCTGCTCGTTAGCCCTCCCTTTGTCTCTCTCTGCTATATATGCTCTCCCTCTGCTCTCACTCTTTGTTGGTTCCTTGTCTTTGCTGTCTTCCCATGCTGTTGTCCACGTTCCTCGTCTCTCCCTGGCTCCTCGTGTTTGGTTTTCCCCAGATGTCTTCTCAGTTCTGGTTTGCCTTTCATTATTATTTGGATTTTTGGATTCCTGCCTTTGTTTACTGTTTTGCCCCATAAAAACTCCCAGAAATCTCCTCAGCCTCTGCCTCTGCATTTAGGTCCTCCAAATCACAACCAAACCCTGACAAACATTTACTGTATAATGAAAAACATGTATTTGTCACTAAATATGCCATTAGGCTAACATTGACTTTACCTCATAGTTGTTTGTTGGCAGTTGTTTGTTTTTGCGTTTGATCTTCTAACCGTCATGTTCTGCTGTGTATCTTTTGGATTTCTTTGCTGATTTGACAAACGCCTAGTTTGGGTATCCACAGGTTTGGAGAGCATCTTTGATGTGTTTCTGTTCTTTGTGCTTCCCTGCTGTTTTAGGAGGGACATGCTCAGCTCGGTGTTGTAAGGTTTTGATGACTGATAGTTTGGGTTCCAGTGGGTGGTGTGAGTCAAAAAGAAGCTATCTTCATCCCATTTTTTGCTGGAGTCTCTGAAAAACTCAAGAGGATTTTGTCCTGCCAACACAAAATCCCAGTACATTTCAAACCTAACAAGACCCTAATATAGAGCCTAGTGCGTCCTAAAGACAAAACCCCCAAACCTAATATGAGCGAAGTGGTGTCTGCAGGTCAATGCAGTGAGGAATGCTCTGATCTTTATGTTGGAGAAACCAGTATACACAAATCATTATAATCCATCTCCACAAACGCATGGCCCAACACAGAACAGGGCGCCCCCCTCTAGACAAGACTCTGCAGTACATCTACACCTTATGGACAAAGGACATTCTTTTGAGGACCACAATCTTCACATTTTGGACAAAGAAGACAGGTGGGTTGAGAGGAACGTGAAGGAAGCCATCTATGTTAAGAGAGAAAAACCAACCTTAAACAGGGGGGGTGGACTCAGATTTCAAAAACTTAGAATGCAGCTATTAAGTTAATCCCTTCTTGTTATTACCACAGCCCCACCCACTGTACAGGAGAGTGGAGGACCTAGTCTATTTAGCCAGTCCGACAATCCCCTTTAATTACCGACCCTTCAGATACTTATATTGGTATAGGGCATTGCTGTCTAACAAAAGAAGTCAGGGATGGACCTGTTCATCTGTTACAATTTGCATGTTTTCAAAACAAAAACAAGGCTTTGTTGGACTACTGTATAAAACCTCGAACTCAACGCTATTCCTGACAATTTTAATTGAAAAAGCTTCCTGGATGGGAAGCAAAATGTCTTCAGACTTGGAAACAAAGTCCAGTGGATTGTTTTTAATTTTGTTTGGCATCCTGAAGGTTATTAAAAAGTGAAAAGTAAAAAGACAGAGTTGTGAGGAAATACTGTTATTTCTTCACATTCTATGCCATATGTTAGCACAACATCCAAAGTATGAAGATGAGAAAGTGTGGTACAATTCATATTTTGAACAAAGCCAATAGTGTCTAAGATAGCATTAAAGGCTGCTCTTAAGCTATCGCCTTCAATGTCAGCATGGATGTTAAAATCTCCCACTATGATGACCCTGTCAGTATTTAATACCAAATCAGAAAGGAACTCTGAAAACTCATCTAAAAATTCAGAGTAACCACATGATGGATGATACAAAGTTACAAAAAAAAGTTTTCTGGCTTTGCAATTTGGATGAGGGAAAATAAAGGTTAATTGTTCAAAAGAGTTGGAATTGTTAACTGCCTTTGGAGTAATCAGTAAGTCAGACTGAAAGATTGTTGCTACTCCTCCTTTCTGGGTATGTGAAAATCTAAATAACTAGTAATAATAACAATAATGCATTTTATTTCAATGGCACCTTTCTGCACACTCAAGGTCAACGTAGAAAGATAAAAACTAAAAGGCAGAAACAAAGTCAAAACACAGAATAAAAACCATTTAAAAAATACAAAGGCTGGGGTGGGGACATTAATAGCAAAGAGAATAGGCTATTTCAATTTAAAATTTTTAATTTGAAATGGAGAAGTGAGTCCGTGTTTCTAAGTTAGGGTGGCAGAGAGTTCAGGAGACTGGGGGAACAGCGGCTGAATGCTCTGCTCCCCATGGTGGTCAGACGGGCAGAAGGGACGGACGGGTGTAAAGGAGATGAGGGGGTGGGAACATGCAGGAGGCCTGACGGATATGGGGGGGCAAGATCAGTGGCGGCCGGCCCATAGGGGGCGCTGGGGCACCGCCCTCCCTGATAAGAAGAGAGAAACGTAAAATATATTTTTAGAAATTAACTCATAAATGTCAGTTTTACTCTCTAGAGTGTGTACATATAAGCAAAACAAATTATATAAACTACATTTCCCTACCTACTGTCATTCATTTGTGGATTTCCACAGACAGACTCCTACCGTCTCTGTTCTGGGGGCTGTGATCAGACAGACCCACATTTGCAGAGAATCTGTCAATCATGTACTATTGCTAGGTGAATTTAATGGCCAATCAGCGTCTCAGAACTTTATGCTCTTGGGGATCTGAAAATACTGCGCTTTAACAGGCTTCTGAACCCAAGCGCAGGTGCAGACAGTTAGAGGGAAGATGGCGAATGTAATGAGCGAGATGCGGCTTCCACCAAATTCGGTGAGATCCTTATTTATCTACCCGTTTGCCAGAAGAATATCCCTGTTGTAGGATATGAACATTTCATGTCATGGTTATTGTGACTGTGACGAATCCACCTCGTCACTTAAAACATCCTCTAACTTTGCGCGCCACACACACATTCCTGTTATACTGTTTTTGTGAGGACCAATCCGCTCGCGCTGAGCCCAGTAGCTCCATTAACTTAAATAACACAAGCTGTCCTGGTTACCTGCTGGCGTATTGAGGGTGCACACTTAATATTTCAGTGGGGTTAGCCGTGTGTGTGTGTGTGTGTGTGTGTGTGTGTGTGTGTACGTGTTTATGCTACGGGGACTTGTCATCCTTATGCTGCGTTCACACCGGGGGCAGCTGGCAAGACAGAAGCAGCGAGTTTACATGCAAAGTCAATGGTTGACGCGCGTCAAGGCGCAGCAAAAGGTCGTGCGGCGCGTTTTGAGCAGCAAGCGCAGCGCGTCTGAGCAGCTGAAGCAGCGCGTCGGGCGCGTTTTGGCATCTGACGCGCGTGACGCGCCGCAAACGCGTTGCTGCTCGAGATGGAAAATTTAAATTTTTGCTGCTCGACGCGCCGCGTTAACCAATCAGAGAAGCTGATCTGGGAGCTGGCTGGGAGAGAGACACAGCGCTGATGACACAGACCGCTCTGATTACTCCTCTTAAACAGTTTATTAACGCATAATTAACTTAAAATATATACATCTGCCGGCAGAATATGTTCGCTTTTATTATTGTGGTGCCTGCAGATCGGATTATTTAAATGAAAAACACCTACCAGCCGCCGCGGTAAACCGCGAGGAGGCGACCCGCCAGAGGCTGCTGATGAATGGATTCCTTCTGTCGGCGCACCGCCGGTATGTGGGGGTCTGAGCGGCTCCGACAGAAATAACATTGGGAGGCAGGATCGTAATCTGGATGAACTGACTGCACTGATGAAGTTTTCAGGTGTATTTTCTCACTTAAAAACATATTAAAACTACTTAATTCCCACTGATCACAGCAAATATAGCTGCAAGGCAGAGAAAGGATAGTGAAGCTCCGCCCAACGCGCGTCAGAGCCACTTTTGGACCGCGCAGCGAGAGCAGCAAAGCTGCTTCAGCCGCGCGTCAGAACTAACTGGTACAAGCAGCAAAAATGAAGCAGCAGACGCGATTTTGCTGCTTTTGCTGCGTCCGGTGTGAACGCAGCATTAGTCTGGCGGCGTCTTTGCTGGGTTCAAACCCAGTTTGGTGTAATTGAATAAGTCATTGAATCTGTGTAAAAGAATTAAGTTGTAAAAATTATTTGTTTTTGTACATCAATTGTTTGTGGAGGTAATATATGGACAAAACTGATTTATGAGAAGAAATCAGAAATAAGAGAGCCTGAGGGGAGGGGCTTAAACTATTTAATGAGGGCTGTGGGAAGAAAAGCGGCCATTTCTGTTTTCTGTTTCTTTGTTCCATTGCTGGTAACTGGAGGGAGGCTGAGGCCCAGAGGATCTTGTACATGTTTAGTTTCTTTTGCACCCTGTTTTGAGTTTTTGAGCACAATAAATCACCAACACCGGTAACCCGACTGAGCCTGGATTCTTGGAGGCCAAAGAACCCCGTCACAGTGACCCAAATCATCACTGTTACTGTTATTATATAGTAAATTAAATCATTACTGTTAAATTGTATGTATTGTCCAATTGTTTATTTGAATTCTTATTCCGGATTAGTTGGAGACATACACTAGGCTATATCAGCCCCACCAAAAATATTTTTTTAACCAGCCGCCACTGAGCAAGATGGTGAATGGCCTTGAGTGTCAACATGACAATTTTGTATTGAATGCAGAACTGCACAGGGAGCCAGTGGAGCTGTCGGAGGACCGGGTTGATGTGGTGGATAGAGGAAGTTGTTGTTATATTGCGGGCAGCTGTAGTCTGGACTAAAAGGAGTTTTATGCTCATATAATCCTCTTGCTGCAGCCAAGTTTCTGTAAGGCAACATAAATGAATGTGATTATCACAAATCAAGTCATTAACTAGCAGAAGAAAGAGATCTTATGTTAAATAAAACACATTTTATCGTCTTAACCCGCATTAGGGTTATTTCTATTTTATTAGATTATCATGACTTAATCCTTTGGGAGTCTTTTCTAATATATTTGATTTTGGTTGTAGGCAGGACACTGTCTGGATGGAGCAATGAGTGGGTAGCAGTAGAGAAGCTGCAGAGAGGTGTGTTAAACTATGACTCTGCTTCCTGGTCTGCACCCTGGTTTCTAATGGTTTTGGAGGACTAATAAATTCGGCCAGATTCCTAGAAAATAGAGCTGCATCATCCAAAGTGTGATGGATGCCGTCTCTGTGAATCAGTCAAAATATGTCCTTAGCAGCTAAACATGTCATCACTGGTCAGATCAGGGAGGGGAACAAAAAAAAAAAAAATTATGGAGTCCGACATTGTTTTGGCAAACTTACACACCAAAGCAACACTTATTTTAGTGACCTTACTGTATTTAACCTTATCCTTAGCCAGCAGTTTCAGGTAGGATTTAATGTCGCCTGTTCTGGCCCCCGGTGAACATTTGACTATGGTCCCTGGTGTCTCTAATGCCACGTTTCTGACTATGGAGCTGCCAATCATCAGAGTGGGCTTCTCAGTGGGTGTGTCACTGAGTGGGGGAAATTGGTTAGAAACGTGAACGGGTTGGTAGTGACCAGTGGGCAGAGATCCACGACTACGCTCTCTGCATACCGTTACCCAAATGCGTGGCTGCTCAGACACTTTTGGAGGACCACTTTGCGGGGTGTCCCTGGTCTTGGTGGCTTTTGTATCTCTGCTTCTGTCTTCTTGAACCCCAGTCGGCCTCAGCAGATGGCCGCTCACACTGAGCCTGGTTCTGCTGGAGGTTTCTTCCTGTTCAAAGGGGGTTTTTCCTCTCCACTTTCGCTACAAGCATGCTTAGTGTGAGGGATAGCTGAAGAGTCAATGAGTCGATGCAATCGGCTGGTTTTCCTTACATAGAAAACTTTGAATCAATCTGACTGGATGATCTGGTGAACTGGAAAGTGCCTTGATTTGACATTTTTTGGGTGCTATAGAAATAAACTGAATTGAATTAACAGGTTAAAAAACACCACACTTATTACACATCCAATTATCACTAAAGGATGCAGAGGAATAGCTGAACATCTGTAACAGAGAGCAGGAGAGAGGAGAGGAAGAAGGAAGATTAGGAAAAGAGTCAAGGGAGGGAGAGAGAGAAGCCAGAGCTTCGCTAAGCTATCTTTCTACCAGAAATAAAACCATGTGGAAGTGAAAGGTGCTCAGTAGAGAAGTGCAGTGGAAGGCTCTGTGTTTTAAAGCGCTTCTGGACAGTAAGAGTTACTTAGATACAGAGAAATCACAAAAAAAGAGGTTCATTCAGAGATAACCTGAACAGCACGCTGCTCAGCAGTCAAAACAGGACGTGAAGATTTTATTAATACCGCAGGAAATTAGGTTAACTCGTTAATGTCATGATGGGTATCAGGGAGGCCCAATATGCAGAACACTGACGACACGGATGGAAAGTTTAACAGAGTTTATTGGCAAATTCACACATATAATAAAGACTAATGCAATGGTTCTGGGCTGGGACCGGTTCACTGGCGTCTGTGAGAAAGACAGTCTGGTTAGCGAAGGCTTGGTTGAGACTTGACTGATTGTGTTCAGGTTTGTACCTTGATGAACGTAGAGGAGGCTTTGGGAGCGGAACTGTTGGGTCCGGAGAAAGCTTGGGTTGGCAGAGTCCTTAAGCTGTTTCAGCGTCTTACTTCTAAAGGCTGTTTTGACCTTGGCTTGTGTTTCCAGCTCGGTATCCAGAGCTGCTAGGAAATCCAGAGAGTGAGTCTTCAGGTTTGGCTCGGAGGGTTGGCTCGGCAGGTTAAGCTCTTCCAGAGCTTCACAGGAGAAAGAACAGGAAACCTGGAAGCAGAGACAAAGGGTTAGAATCCAGGTTGGACTCAAAGGAGACTTGGTTCACTAGGGATCTATGGCTTAAGTGCTAACCAACTGATTAAGACAGTGCAGCGTCGAGGCAAGGTCTGAAGGCAGCTTAAGTAGTCCAGGTCCTCCAGATGAGATCATCAGCTGCAGGTGTGCAGAGCAGCTCAGCAGGGAGGATCCAGGGCGGACTGTGCTGGAGAATTGGTGTATTTCTCCATCTCCCAACAGTACCCCCCCCTCAACGACCGCCCCTTGGCGGTGCGGAAGAGGTAGACGGGAGGGAACGCTCATACTCCTCGATGAGAGAAGGGTCGAGGATGTATGAACCAGGAACCCATTGTCGGTCCTCCGGACCGTAGCCCTCCCAGTCGACGAGGTACTGCCAACCGCGACCTCGCCGACGGGAGTCCACGATCCGGCGAACGGTGAAGGCCGGATGTCCATCGACTTCCAGGGCGGGTGGAGGGGAGTCGGATGGAGGGCAAATGGGACTAGAGATGACTGGTTTTACCTGGGAGACGTGGAACGTAGGGTGAATCCTGAGTGTCGGGGGAAGTTGAAGACGGACGGCGGAGGGGTTGATGACTCGAGTGATCTTGTATGGGCCGATGAATCTTGGGGATAATTTGCGGGACATCCCCTCAAGGGGATGTCCCGGGTGGACAGCCAGACCTCCTGGCCGACCTTGTACTCGGGGACTGGACGTCTCTTGGGGTCAGTGAACCTCTTAGAGGACTCAAAGGAACGGTTGAGTGCTTGGATGGTCTCTCTCCAAACACGCTGGCAACGACGGATGTGGTGATTGACAGTCTTCACCGATATCTCTCTCTCGTCAGCAGGGAAGAGAGGTGGTTGGTAGCCGAGGCTAACTTGGAAGGGAGACTGACCGGTAGATGCAGACTTGAGTGAGTTATGGGCGTATTCTATCCAGGTGAGATATTGACTCCAATCGGTGGGATTATTGGAGGTGAGACAGCGGAGGGTGGATTCAAGGTGTTGGTTCATCCTCTCAGTTTGACCATTTGACTGGGGATGATAGCCAGAAGTTAGTGACACTTTACAATTTAGAGCAGAACAGAAAGCCTTCCAAACCTGTGAGACAAATTGGGGACCACGATCTGAGAGGATGTCCTGGGGAATACCATGGAGGCGAAAGACGTGCTTGATCAGCAACTGGGCGGTTTGATAGGCCGTAGGAAGCTTTCTGAGAGGGATCAGATGACAAGATTTGGAGAAACGATCTACGCTGGTTAAAATAGTTGAAATACCTCGAGACTCTGGGAGACCAGTGACGAAATCGATGGCAATATGGGACCAAGGACGTGAGGGCACAGGCAGCGGTTGCAGCAAACCGGAGGGTGGCTGATGAGAGGCTTTGTTCCGTGCACAGGCGGAGCAGGCAGACACATATTCCTTTACATCTCGATGCAAAGTGGGCAACCAAAACCGTCTTGAGATCAGTGAAACTGTTCGGCTCACTCCCGGATGAGCAGAGAATCTTGCCGAGTGCATCCAATGAATGAGACGAGACCTAACAGACGAGGGGACATAGGTACGGTTAGGTGGTCCATTACCTGGGTCAGGTTCTGTGGCCAGGGCAGCGTTGATTAAATCTGTTATCTCCCAAGTGACCATTCCAACGGTACATGAGGCAGGGAGGAAAGGTTGGGGTGACTCAGGTTGATCCACAGCGTAGAGACGAGAGAGAGAATCGGGCTTGGTGTTCTTAGATCCAGGTCTGTAGGAGATAATGAGATTAAAACGTGAAAAGAAGAGAGACCACCTTGACTGTCGAGGAGTAGCTTGTTTAGCGGACTGGATGTAGGCGAGATTCTTGTGGTCAGTCCACACCAGGACTGGATGCTCTGCTCCTTCGAGCCAGTGTCTCCACTCTTCCAAAGCCAACTTAATGGCCAAAAGTTCTCGGTCCCCAACGTCGAAGTTGTGTTCTGCGGGAGTGAGTTTACGGGAAAAGAAGGCACAGGGATGGATTCGTTGATCAGAGTCGAGTTTCTGAGACAAAACTGCCCCTACACCGGAGTCAGAAGCATCAACCTCTAGGATAAATTGCTTAGATGGAGCTGGTTGGATTAGGACTGGAGCTCTGGAAAACAAGGTTTTGAGTTTGTCAAAAGCTGCTTGTGCCTCGGGGGACCATCGAAAAACTCTCTTGGAAGAAGTTAATGCAGTTAATGGGAGGGCGGTTTGGCTATAATTTCTAATGAACCTCCGGTAGAAATTAGCGAAGCCCAAAAATCTTTGTAGCTGCTTACGGCTTTCTGGAACGGGCCATTCTAAAACAGCTTTTATCTTTTCTTCAGAAGGCTTAACCTGCCCGCCCTCGAGCTCAAACCCCAAAAAGGTAACTGAAGATTGGTGAAACTCACATTTTTCAGCCTTTACAAAAAGTTCATTCTCTAGAAGTCTCTGAAGAACCAGGCGGACATGTCTCTTATGTTCAGATAGATTCTTGGAATAGATCAGGATATCATCAATATATACGAATACAAACACATTGAGAAAGTCTCTGAGGACGTCGTTCACTAGGGCCTGAAAACATGCGGGGGCATATGTTAAGCCGAAAGGCATGACCAAATACTCGAACTGGCCCAAAGGAGTCTTAAATGCCGTTTTCCATTCATCTCCTTCACGTATCCTAAGGAGATGATAGGCATTTCTTAAATCGAGCTTTGTGAAAACGGTAGCTCCTTGTACAGGCTCAAAGGCTGAGGCGAGAAGAGGAAGAGGATATTTGTTTTTGATAGTGATTTGGTTCAGGCCTCTATAATCTATACAGGGTCTCAAAGAACCATCCTTTTTTCCAACAAAGAAAAATCCTGCGCCCAACGGGGATGAAGAAGGGCGAATTATTCCTGCAGCTAGCGACTCGTTAATGTATTTTTCCATTGTTTCACGTTCTGGTTTGGAAATGTTATAAAGTCTACTGCTGGGTAACGGAGCACCGGGTAATAACTCGATGGCACAGTCGTATGGTCTGTGTGGTGGAAGGGACGAAGCACTGACCTTACTGAAAACAGGAGCCAAATCATGGTAATCAGGGGGTACCGGAGTAAGGTCAGGGACGTCCATCTCCCCCCCACCTCTAGGGGACCCCACAGCGGGAGCTGCAGAACGGAGGCAGGTCTCGTGACACAATGTGGACCAGGACTCCACATGACGATCGGCCCAATTAATATGGGGATTATGCTTCTCCAGCCATTTATAACCCAGTACCAGTGGGGAACATGCGGATGAAAAAACAAAGAAGGTTATGGACTCTCGATGGTTACCTGAGATTAGAAGTTCAAGGGGTTGAGTTTGGTGGGTGACTTGATGAAGTTTTTTCCCATCAATCGCAGAGACTCTGAGAGGCTGGGTTAAAGGAAACGTAGCAATTTGGAGCTGTTGGACGAGATCAGAGTCTATTAAATTACGTTCTGAAAGAGAGAGGCTCTGGTCGAGGAAAAACAACGTGGCAGGAAGCAAAAGACGAGGAGGTTTTTCATTTTCTTCATGGCCCCTCAGACTCCTCAAAACCTCTGACGGGCCCCGGCTTTTGATCTTTCTGGACAGGAAGCAGTGCTCGAGAATCAAGGGTTTGGTCAGTGTCTTGGTTGAATACCTGGGAAAATTCAGAAACAAAATCTGAATAGTGACAGCTTAAGCTTTCATCTGAGGCAAATCTGGCTTGAGCCCAAGCCAGAGCTCTTCCTGTTAACTGGGAAAGGATAAACGTTATTTTCTTGTGGTCCGTGGGAAAACTGGCAGGAGAGTTCTGAAAAATGAGACGACATTGAAATAAAAATCCCTTACAATCAGTTACGTTACCAGAAAACTTCTCTGGGAGACTTGGGCAGAACTCGGATGACGTCACAGCCGGTGACCTCGGCGGAGGAACTGGACCCGGAAATGGTTGGGTTACTGGAGCGGGATTAGCATTACCCACGTAATTAGCGTAGTTTTGAAGCATATGATTATGCATATCAACCAGACGGTACAACTCACGGAGGGTCTGAGTTTGTCCTTGTATTTGGACATCTTGTTCTTGCAATCGGCGGAGGAGATCATCTGCTGGGCCTTGTGTTTGGCCGCAGTTTTCTGTCATGATGGGTATCAGGGAGGCCCAATATGCAGAACACTGACGACACGGATGGAAAGTTTAACAGAGTTTATTGGCAAATTCACATATATAATAAAGACTAATGCAATGGTTCTGGGCTGGGACCGGTTCACTGGCGTCTGTGAGAAAGACCGTTTGGTTAGCGAAGGCTTGGTTGAGACTTGACTGATTGTGTTCAGGTTTGTACCTTGATGAACGTAGAGGAGGCTTTGGGAGCGGAACTGTTGGGTCCGGAGAAAGCTTGGGTTGGCAGAGTCCTTAAGCTGTTTCAGCGTCTTACTTCTAAAGGCTGTTTTGACCTTGGCTTGTGTTTCCAGCTCGGTATCCAGAGCTGCTAGGAAATCCAGAGAGTGAGTCTTCAGGTTTGGCTCGGAGGGTTGGCTCGACAGGTTAAGCTCTTCCAGAGCTTCACAGGAGAAAGAACAGGAAACCTGGAAGCACAGACAAAGGGTTAGAATCCAGGTTGGACTCAAAGGAGACTTGGTTCACTAGGGATCTATGGCTTAAGTGCTAACCAACTGATTAAGACACTGCGGCGTCGAGGCAAGGTCTGAAGGCAGCTTAAGTAGTCCAGGTCCTCCAGATGAGATCATCAGCTGCAGGTGTGCAGAGCAGCTCAGCAGGGAGGATCCAGGGCGGACTCTGCTGGAGAAAAGGTGTATTTCTCCAGCTCCCAACAGTTAAAGGCTTTATATCAAGGTGAACAGGTTTCTGAAATCCAATCTGGGGAAATTTCCAATTCATACATAAAAATAAATACATATCATCAAAATGAAAATACGAAAAAGGGGCAGTGATGCTATCATCGATTTTTACACATTTATTAATATTGAAAGAACAAAATCAAGTGTAAAATCCAGGAACACGCCTCCGCTTTTTCCTCAGATTAAAGAAATTAATTGATTGTATTTATTAGTGCAATCTGGTCAGTCCTCTCTGTGTACTTCCCTCTCCATCTTTTCTTTCTAGCTGAGTTCTACCTGATGCCTGTTCTACTCTTCTAAGATTTTTTTCTTCCTTCTCTTTAACTGATCTTTCCATCAGTGTTCCTAATTTCCTCCGCTCGCATTCAATCTTCTATCAGTTTTCTAATCTTCTTCGTTTCCATCTTACAGCGATCTAAAACAGGGACCTAATAGAATCAGAATCCCTTCCAAACACATAGAATCTCATCATACATATTACGATTAATTATGACGATGATGATGGTTATTATTATTGTTGTTATCTCACCTGATTAAATACAAAAAAGGCTAATCACCACAATATTTGGAGCTACAAGTAAAAACAACCTAACATATGAACATTAAAGAGGTGGTCATTTCTTCCTCTTTCATTCTCAGATAAGGCAGGTCTTCTCTGATTCAGTTTTCCTTTTACTGTCTTTTATTTCTTCGAAAATAAACTTTCATGTATCCAAACTGAGTGGCAGAAAAGTTGACCTAAGCCTGGAAGTCTAAATTATGTATTATAACCATACAACATAAAAACAACTTATAACTGTCATGATCACAGCCCTGGTAGCTTATCTAATTACTCACTTCATTCACCTGCCATTCCCTCCCCGCTCTGTAATTATCGTTTATTTTATTCACCTGCTCTGTCTGCTATATATACGGTTCAGCCCAGCTATCGGGGCCAGATCATTATACGTGTGTGCTTAGCTTGTGCATGTTATGTTTTTGTGTCAGTTATTTATGTTTCAGAGTTTTACTTAAGTCCCTAGTTCATGTTACCGTCCCCGGAGGCCAATGGGTTTAGAGGGTTTATTGTTTGTCTCCTGTCTCCTGATCGTGTCCTGGCTCTTCTCTAGTGAGCCCTCAGGGTTTTGGCTCAGAACGCATAGGAGGTCATTTTTAATTCTGGATCTCGGAACTGTCCGGTTCTGAACTGTTTCAATGACCTGGATGGGACTCCTCAATGGGTTTCTACATCAGGGACAATTTGGACGTCTCTGAGCCGCATCTCGTTTGGCAGTCCATCGGCTGACCCTGCCTTCCTCGGAGAGGATGGACTGATGTTTTAAACCAGCTAAGTAACTCACTTCTCCTGTCAGATGATCGTGGTCACTTACCTGTGTTTCTCCCTCCAGAGTGTCAGTGATTGGGCAGTGCCCCGCCCCCCTCCTAAAGCCACTGCGGTCTGCTTATCCTCAGCAGCCAGTTTCTGTTCTGTTTTATTAATTCTGTTATTAAACATTTTGAAACTTTCCATTGTCTGACTCACCTTGAATACTTGGTCCATCTGTCCAGCTTATGACAATATCTCTACTTAGAATATTTATGTTGGGAGCTGGAGAAATACATCTTTTCTCCAGCAGAGTCCGCCCTGGATCCTCCCTGCTGAGCTGCTCTGCACACCTGCAGCTGATGATATCATCTGGATCATTTTTGGGCTTCGCTAATTTCTACTGGAGGTTCATCAGAAATTACAGCCAAACCGCCCTCCCATTAACTGCATTAACTTCTTCCAAGAGAGTTTTTCGATGGTCCCCCGAGGCACAAGCAGCTTTTGACAAACTCAAAACCTTGTTTTCCAGAGCTCCAGTCCTAATCCAACCAGATCCATCTAAGCAATTTATCCTAGAGGTTGATGCTTCTGACTCCGGTGTAGGGGCAGTTTTGTCTCAGAAACTCGACTCTGATCAACGAATCCATCCCTGTGCCTTCTTTTCCCGTAAACTCTCTCCCGCAGAACACAACTACGACGTTGGGGACCGAGAACTTTTGGCCAGTAAGTTGGCTTTGGAAGAGTGGAGACACTGGCTCGAAGGAGCAGAGCATCCAGTCCTGGTGTGGACTGACCACAAGAATCTCGCCTACATCCAGTCCACTAAACAAGCTACTCCTTGACAGTCAAGGTGGTCTCTCTTCTTTTCACGTTTTAATCTCATTATCTCCTACAGACCTGGATCTAAGAACACCAAGCCCGATTCTCTCTCTCGTCTCTACGCTGTGGATCAACCTGAGTCACCCCAACCTTTCCTCCCTGCCTCATGTACCGTTGGAATGGTCACTTGGGAGATAACAGATTTAATCAACGCTGCCCTGGCCACAGAACCTGATCCAGGTAATGGACCACCTAACCGTACCTATGTCCCCTCGTCTGTTAGGTCTCGTCTCATTCATTGGATGCACTCGGCAAGATTCTCTGCTCATCCGGGAGTGAGCCGAACAGTTTCACTGATCTCAAGACAGTTTTGGTGGCCCACTTTGCATCGAGATGTAAAGGAATATGTGTCAGCCTGCTCCACCTGTGCACGGAACAAAGCCTCTCATCAGCCACCCTCCGGCTTGCTGCAACCGCTCCCTGTGCCCTCACGTCCTTGGTCCCATATTGCCATCGATTTCGTCACTGGTCTCCCAGAGTCTCGAGGTATGTCAACTATTTTAACCATCGTAGATCGTTTCTCCAAATCTTGTCATCTGATCCCTCTCAGAAAGCTTCCTACGGCCTATCAAACCGCCCAGTTGCTGATCAAGCACGTCTTTCGCCTCCATGGTATTCCCCAGGACATCCTCTCAGATCGTGGTCCCCAATTTGTCTCACAGGTTTGGAAGGCTTTCTGTTCTGCTCTAAATTGTAAAGTGTCACTAACTTCTGGCTATCATCCCCAGTCAAATGGTCAAACTGAGAGGATGAACCAACACCTCGAATCCACCCTCCGCTGTCTCACCTCCAATAATCCCACCGATTGGAGTCAATATCTCACCTGGATAGAATACGCCCATAACTCACTCAAGTCTGCATCTACCGGTCAGTCTCCCTTCCAAGTTAGCCTCGGCTACCAACCACCTCTCTTCCCTGCTGACGAGAGAGAGATATCGGTGAAGACTGTCAATCACCACATCCGTCGTTGCCAGCGTGTTTGGAGAGAGACCATCCAAGCACTCAACCGTTCCTCTGAGTCCTCTAAGAGGTTCACTGACCCCAAGAGACGTCCAGCCCCCGAGTACAAGGTCGGCCAGGAGGTCTGGCTGTCCACCCGGGACATCCCCTTGAGGGGATGTCCCGCAAATTATCCCCGAGATTCATCGGCCCATACAAGATCACTCGAGTCATCAACCCCTCCGCCGTCCGTCTTCAACTTCCCCCGACACTCAGGATTCACCCTACGTTCCACGTCTCCCAGGTAAAACCAGTCATCTCTAGTCCCATTTGCCCTCCATCCGACTCCCCTCCACCCGCCCTGGAAGTCGATGGACATCCGGCCTTCACCGTTCGCCGGATCGTGGACTCCCGTCGGCGAGGTCGCGGTTGGCAGTACCTCGTTGACTGGGAGGGCTACGGTCCGGAGGACCGACAATGGGTTCCTGGTTCATACATCCTCGACCCTTCTCTCATCGAGGAGTATGAGCGTTCCCTCCCGTCTACCTCTTCCGCACCGCCAAGGGGCGGTCGTTGAGGGGGGGTACTGTTGGGAGCTGGAGAAATACACCTTTTCTCCAACAGAGTCCGCCCTGGATCCTCCCTGCTGAGCTGCTCTGCACACCTGCAGCTGATGATATCATCTGGAGGACCTGGACTACTTAAGCTGCCTTCAGACCTTGCCTCGACGCCGCAGTGTCTTAATCAGTTGGTTAGCACTTAAGCCGTAGATCCCTTGTGAACCAAGTTACCTTTGAGTCCAACCTGGATTCTAACCTTTTTGTCTCTGCTTCCAGGTTTCCTGTTTTTTCCTCCTGTGAAGCTCTGGAAGAGCTTAACCTGCCGAGCCTGCCCTCCGAGCCAAACCTGAAGACTCACTCTCTGGATTTCCTAGCAGCTCAGGTTTCCGAGCTGGAAACACAAGCCAAGGTCAAACCAGCCTTTAGAAGTAAGACGCTGAAACAGCTTAAGGACTCTGCCAACCCAAGCTTTCTCCGGACCCAACAGTTCCGCTCCCAAAGCCTCATCTACATTCATCAAGGTACAAATCTGAACTCAATCAAGTCAAGTCTCTGCCAAGCCTTCGCTAACCAAGCTGTCTCTCTCACAGACGCCAGTGAACCGGTCCCAGCCCAGAACCATTGCATCAGTCTTTATTATATGTGTGAACTTGCAAATAAACTCTGTTAAACTTTCCATCCGTGTCGTCAGTGTTCTGCATATTGGGCCTCCCTGATACCCATCATGACAATTTAACTTTTTGAAGATATAAACTAAAGGTCACCAATCAGTTCTAAAAACATCATAAGGTGAACCCTTATTGGTCCAACGAACCAGATTAGTTGCTTGCAAGGATTTTTCAATCAGTCTGTTCTGAGTCTATTTCCTCCTGCCAGCGGCAGCCATTGGTCAGCCTTAAATTTTGTTCATTAGTTTGGTTCATGTTACAGTTTGGGTCCTGATCTTTAGTAAAACAAAACACATTAAAGTCTTACTTTGTTATTAACATGGGGTATGGCCCAAACATTTATTACAATCATCAGACCAGTTCAAATCAAACCAACCGTTTAGCACACCCACCATAACACAGGTCAGCTGTGACCAGTTGTGACAAAGAACTTCCTCGTCTGTCCTAGAAGTGGTGCACTCTGCTCCTTATTAATGCATTAACAGCTGCCAATCAGCAACAGCTGTTTCTTCGTGCAGCATGTCCACATGCTCTTTATACTGTAATAACAGTCTATATGCAACATTTCCCCCCTCATTCATAAAACGGTAAAATCTGTGTCATTTTCGGGGACAGATTTAGCCGGGGACAGGTGGTCCACAACGAGAACGTCGGGGACGTCTGGTTCAAGTACTTTATATCTCTCTTCAGTTTCATCTTCAATCTGCATTACAGAACAAATGTTCAGTTCACTTCTTCAACTGCTTCCTCTGGCAGATTTAACAAGCGTTGCAGACAAAAATCAAATATATCTCAGTGCAGAAAATTGTTTCACATCTGTGTAATTCATTAAGGTCAAATAGGAAGTAATAGGCTTAAGAACGAACTGATTTCTGTTTCCGCCTGCGGTTCCACCACAACTTCTGCAATAATTAAATTATTTTAAAAAAAATTGTCAGACCCAATCATCAAGCCATCGACACAAACACTCCCAACACACATTTAACCACATCTTCTATTCTATTTTCATCTCTTCATGAGCGAGCGGCTGGAGATGATAAGCTTGTAATCAAACACAGTACAGAGTAAAATCCAGCAATTACTCTATCCACCTAGAGAAAGTGGCTGTGACGTTGATAAAGAGGAAGCATGTGAGAGCAGGTATAATGAAAGCAGTTTGGTGATCAGATATTCCAAGCACTGTTTGGTGAAATAGGTTTGGGAACAGATTGTTAAGGGAATGTATTTTAATAAGATACAGCACAGGGTTTTCCATTTAGTTGAAACATTAGTTACCTTAATGGTAAAACCAAAGTTCATGTACATTTTAACCAAAGGCTTCTTGACCTTGCATCTGGCCTTCCAGACTTATCCTCATTAACAATTTACAAACGGTGATGCAAGTAGCAGAATCACCACATGATTGGCTGTTGATTTTTGTTCATATCTGAAACGGTTGTGTCACAGTCTTGGTTTTCCATTTGTTGTCCTCTGCTGCCCTCTTGTGTCCTCTATACCTAGCTCTGTTTTCTGTTCAGCCCTCACCTGTTTTCAATCCCCTCGTTAGCCCTCTCTTTGTCTCTGTCCCCTTTAAAAGCCTCCCTCTTCCATTCCTGTTTGCTGGATCCTCGTCTAACGTCTGTCTGCCTTCCTCGTCTCTCCCTGGTTCCTGGAGTTTGGTTTTCCCCTGATGTCTCCTTGGTTCGGGTTCGTTGTTATTTTGTTGGATTTTTTGATTCCTGCCTCAGTTCCTGTGAACCTTATTAAACCCACTTAAATTCACCTCTGCCTACTTGCCTCTGCATTTGGGTCCTCAAACCAACACCAAATCCTGACAGGTTGCTTTTTAAGAACACAGGTGCTGGACATATCATTAGAATAGTAGGAAATTTCTTTTCATTAAAAGGTTCATAGAATGATTCTATAGGGTATCTGGTCCTTCAGGTCTCTAATAGGGTGATAGAATGATTCTATAGGGTATCTGGTCCTTCAGGTCTCTAATAGGGTGATATAATGATTCTATAGGGTATCTGGTCCTTCAGGTCTCTAATAGGGTGATAGAATGATTCTATAGGGTATCTGGTCCTTCAGCTCTCTAATAGGGTGATAGAATGATTCTATAGGGTATCTGGTCCTTCAGGTCTCTAATAGGGTGATAGAATGATTCTATAGGGTATCTGGTCCTTCAGGTCTCTAATAGGGTGATAGAATGATTCTATAGGGTATCTGGTCCTTCAGGTCTCTAATAGGGTGTGTAACATTGGTTGGGCTGAAAATGTCATATTAGCTGTTCTATGAGCCCTAATGCAGCCTGGTTAAAAGCCCTAGAATGAAACCACAGGTTTTCTTCCTTTTATGGTATGATCATGAATATTTAGATGAGCTGTGCTCTGATTGGTTGGTTTACAACGAGGGAAGCTGCTGAGCAAAGAGGCATCATAGCAACAAGCACTCACTCACTGTAACATCAAATTGTTGATATGGTAGGGGGACCAGACGTCCTCTTTTTCCAAGACATGTCCTACTTTTCATATATAAAAATATGTCTGGGGGGAATTTCAAAATTGTCCGGGATTTTGGTCGACTACAGTGCAGCATGTAGTGGAAACAGGGAGCCAGCGGGGGATGGAACGACCGACCCGACCCGGTGACGGTATGCTTCCCCCTGCCTGCCCGGTAACCATACCATACCGGGTCGGGTTCAGCCGCTCCGTCTCCAGACCAGTCAGCGGCCCAGCACCTGTCCATTTCACCCACTGAACTATCGTTATTCATCTATGATAACGGAAACTGATAACGGTTTTTGCATTCTATGACCCATTTAAGTAAATATCTTTAGTTTTTATTTGTTTCTATATAGATAAGGTCAATACAGAGTCTGGCTTTGTGTAACACAGGCTGTTTTAAACTCAAAACTTCCCAGAGCTCAGTTTTACAGACTCCACCTGATGCGATGCATAGATCATAGTATTATAATTGATAAGCAAAAGAAAGAAAATGAATACAGTGCTGGGAGAGATATGAGAGCAGAAATAGGGCCATGAGAAAGATTTCATATCTTACCTCTCCTGTGCTGAAGTGCACCCTGCTAGAAAAGAACTATATTTATTCACAATGATCTATTCAGAAACTCAATTTTAACTCAATTAAAGCTTCTCTCCCCGTCGGTCATGCCTTTGTTGCTGTAATTGTCAGGCTCTGCTTCTCAGACTTGAGTTCTTTGAACATGAATCTTGCTGAAGCCCAAACCTTCAGCAGAGCAAGGGGGGAACATTTTAATTCAGCCACACAAGAAGGGAAGGAAAACCATGACAGAGAAGCAGGTAGGAGTTGGTTTGAGTGCCTGGAGCCAGCTGTGCCAAGCACACACACACATTCTTCTCTTACTATATGTTCTGAGGACCGTGTGTTGAATTCCTTTGTTTTTTAACCCTTTCTGTGCCCTAATCCCGACAATAATCCCAATTTTTAACTGAACTCATTTCACACTTTGTCCTGATTATAACCACTTGCAAAATAAATTTTGAGGCCCAGAAAATGTAAATGACTTTCAAAACAACTGGACCTCACTTTGCTGGTAAAATTATAAAACCGGTTCTTAAAGGCCAGGCTGAAACACACAAACAAACACACTCAAACAGCAAAGGAGTAAAGTGAATTTATGCAAATCGTTGAGCTATTGATTTTCTGAATTCCAGCCATGGAACCTGAGAATGTAATGAGCTTATTTTGGCATGAGCTCTTAGAGGAGGAGGAAAAGGAACAAATCCCGCACACAAGGACACACAAGCATGAGCGGTGCAGCAATATAAACCAAATAATCTCTGCAGCGATCTAAACCAAATAGTCTCCTGCTGACAGAAGCTCATCACACCTCCTCAGTTCTCCTGTCGCTTGGTGGTCTGTTATTTTTCTAATGTGCTTTTCTTCTTCCTGGCTCAACCTGTGTAAACTCATTAGCACATGTACACAACCGTTCCTTCATTCCAGTCCACTTTGTTTTCCACTCAGATATTAAAGGTGAAAATACTGCATGTCAGGGCTGGTATCTTCAAAGTACTGGATATTTTAAAATTTGGTTCTTTTGAATAACACAAATGCTCTTCGACATTCTATGTATCTATGCGATTTTCTTTAAGAAATCTACTTTTATATAGTTAGAGTTGAATTTTCTACTTTTATTAAACCCTAAGTAACTGAATTAGTGAATGTATGATCTGGTTGAATCGTTTCTGTAAAGTGCCTTGAGGATAAATGTGTTGTGAGTTGGCCCTAAAGAAATAAATTCAATTCAGTTCAGTCTATTTACATAGAGCTAATTCACAACAAAGAAGAAACCTCCAGCAGAACCAGGCTCAGTGTGAGCGGCCATCTGCTGAGGCCGACTGGGGTTCAAGGAGACAGAAACATGGATACAAAAAGCAGCTGTAAAAGGAAACACACAGCCAGGCAGACGAGCTCCGAGCCAGCTCCCATGTCAGAGGATGAAGAGAGCACATCCAGTTAGTCACAGTCAGAGAAACAGGACTACACTGGAAAACAGGCCAAGCTCCAACATCTAGAAACAAAGGTGTTGATGGCAGCAGCACAGCTGATATTTCTCTCCAGGATGGAGTCACAGCCAAACAGGAACAGACCAGATGAAGCTACTATGAGAAAAAGCAGAGAGAGCAGAACGTTAGAGATTGAACTAACAGATTCTGCAGAGTGGGAGAATAGAGATAGAATGAAGCAGAATGATGAAAAAGGGGTCCCTATGTCCTCCAGCAGTCTAAGCCTATAGCAGCAGAACTATAGAGATAGCTCAGGATAAACTGTACTGAATTGAATTTATAAAAAGTAAGCCTGGGTTACCCTGTTCACTTTTACTGTCGCTCTTCTCAAAATGAGCACCTGCACAAAATCGTCTAGTAAAATAAACTCAAACTTTAACGGTTTCTCAATTTAAAAGTATGCGAGTATGGACTCATATTCTCGTTAATTACTATCTTGACTACAGTGGTGTCAAACGTAGGCAAGGCAAGGCAAATTTATTTGTATAGCACAATTCAGTACAAAGACAATGCAAAGTGCTTTACATGATTAAAATAGAAGAAGATAAAACAGAATCAAAGCAAGTAGGAAAAAATAAATAAATAAAAACGTACCCACATTTGTTACTTAAATAGAAGTATAGATACTGCAGTTAAAAACACAAAGTTGAAGTATCAACTTGACCTCTTTACTCAAGTAAAAGTGAAAAAGTATGTGCTCCAAAAACTACTTAAAGTATAAAAGTATAAAGTAAACTTAAAAAAAACAGCCAGATGTTTCTATATGAATTAAAGCTCAATTTTTCAAGTATTTCTATAAATTCTCTGAGATAGAGCCAAGGATGAGGGAGGTCTTGTTGGTCTCCGTCTCCCGATGCGCTCTCGCCTGTGTCCGACCTTTCAGACATTTCAACATCTTTTCCTGAATCCCACATTGTAGCATGGCATAGACAATTGACGTTAGCAGTTTGAGGAAACACCTGCTGGCTTCTGATGATTTCCTTTAGCTAACCAATGAGTGTTTGCGTTCTATGACTCATCCAATCACACTAGTTTTCACTAGATGTGGGCGGAGCCAATGATCTGCATTGGATGGAGCACATGACGGGAAATAAATATTTATAAACATTAAACCAGGGGAACCAAATAAAAATCAGTGGGTCTGAATAAAGAAAATCATCAACCAGTAAAGGTCCAGAGATATTTTCAATGATCTGTTACTTTAAACAGAATTTAACACTGAAATAAAATGAGGTTTTTATGCATTCATGTTATATATTGAATTAAAAAAAAGAAATATATAGAAATAGAAATTGCCATAAATAGCATCCCATGCTATCTCATAGGAGTTGACACTTGTGTGACTGTATTCCTGTATATCCATCAGTAGTTAAAGGTCAAGGGTCAGCAAATGCTAACTCTGCCTGTAAAAAAATGACAGCGTAATTGTTTTACAGAGATTTTTTAGAATAAAAAGCTAGCAGATGTGCATAATCAAAAAATAACAATTATACAGCATTCAGTATGGTAAGAAAGTCCACACTGTTTCTGAATAAATACATTATTGTATGAGTTAAGTTCTGTTCTGTTTATGCCTCTTTCCTTGTAAGTATGAAATGTCCCATGCTCCTGAATGTATCATAGCTATTTGACGCTCCTGAATGCACCATAGCTATCTAACGCTCCTGAATGCACCATAGCTATCTGACGCTCCTGAATGCATCATAGCTAATTGACGCTCGTGAACGCACCATAGCTATCTGACGCTCCTGAACACACCACAGCTATCTGACGCTCGTACAGATAGCTGTGGTGTACAGATACTTGTGTGAAAATGTAATGAGTAGAAGTCAGAAGTAGGAAGAAAAATAAGTAATGGAGTAAAGTATAGATACCTAAAAAGTGTACTTAAGTACTGTAATGAAGTATTTGTACTTTGTTACTTGACACCTCTGCTTGACAAAAACACGGGAAAGACTATAGACTCAGGGAGAACGGGAGCTCGCAGAATAGATCTGGGTCATTTGGAACAGAAGCGTACTCGTGACATCACCACATTCAAAGCTAGTCTCAGTTACTCATTGAAGTTACCTGCCGTGCTCGATTCTCTATTTAACCTGACCTGTTTCAGTGATTAGTGCCAGATTATTCCAGCCCTTGGTTAGAGTCTGGTAGCAGATCTAAGTGTGTTCTGATTGCCTGATCCTGACCCATTCTGCCATTGGACCTCCTCAGTTAGATCCAGCAGCAGCTGGTGGAGTTTTCTCCAGTGGGGCTATAAATTCAAAACAGACGTATACCAAAAACCAATCAAATGCATACCAAGTTATCACACCAGTATATTTAGATGAATGCCAACAACAAAAACAATGCAAAACCAACATAATTTTTCTGGACAGGTTTCCTTTTTTACATAAATCTTCCCTTCTGAGGCTTTGTGAAGGTAAATCTGTGTTTTGCATGGTCCAAAATTGTGTCACAAAACCTAAAAGAAATAATGTACCAGTTTAGTAATGAAACTAGTAGTCAGCTTTATATATTTTAATATATAAAAGCGATTTCTTTTTTTAGAATGTGTTTATTTAAGAGCAACTGTGCAAATTAACAAACATCTAGAAAAAGTAGATTATATTCTATTATTTTCCACGTGAATCCCAGATTGTTAATGCATCTTTGCATTTTCTAAAAAGTGCTTTTAATCAGTCCTAGCTGTCTTTTTCAATGCTGGGTCCTTTACATTTGAAAAAGGCGGCAGGGAAAGCAGAATACAGCATTAGCCTTGCTGCATGCAGTTAGCCTAGTCTTTTAGCTAAACCTGGGCCTGGAAAAAGGCAAAGTGTACCGTCTCCATCTGTCTTTGGACTGCTTTGATGTTTGGCTAATCAGGTCCAAATGGTTTCACCTCAAGCTTCTCTTGAAAAGTTTTCGTCCCTCCCGCAACTCGGCCTGTCAATCACACGCACAACAACTGTGATGACAGTTCAGGGCATAGCTTTGGTACGCCCAGAGCTCTCCTATACTTATGTAATGCAGAGGAGCTACTCCGCGTGTACAACTTTTCACAAGAGTCAATGGGCAAAGAATGTTGCTGTCATGATTTTATCCAGAGCTCGGACCCACATGCAGATAAACCAATCCAGAGAGACAAGGGGAAAAGTTTAACAGGTTTATTGAGAAGTCTTGTGGAGATTCCAGTGTTGCTCTGAACACTGCTCAACAGGAACTGAAAGGTGAGGGGAAGACAGTGCGGTTAGTTGAGGTTCAGTGGGAAAATTGATTCTCGAACTTGAAGAGGAGGAAAGGTAGGCAGACTCACGTTTCCAGAAAATTGGTTGACTCTTAGACTCCAGTAGGTGAGGAATGTGTTCTGGTGTTTGTCTCATTCAGTGGAGGGTGGACAGGATTATCCAGAATGCGGTTGCTTGTAGATGAACATAGAAGACTGACTGCCACTCAGATTTCCTGCGGTATTTGCACTGTGGTGCAGATGAATCCCTTGCTCAGTGTGAGACTAAAACGATTCCTCGGGGAAAAGTGGATCCAAACCTCTGGTTGGTATTCCTAGCTCAGTTTGAAGCTCAGTAGATCCTTCCAGGGAGAGAAGGTCCAAAGATCCAGTTTGCAGGATGACTTCCTACCGAGAGGCAAAAACAAAAAATAACAACGTTAAGACTCAGGCTGACAAAAACTCAGTTTGACTAAGCAAAACTCAGCTTGTCTAGAGTACCCAAAACTGGCAAACACTCTGGAGTCGAGGTAGTGGCAGTCAGCAGCTTAAGAGTCCTCCGTTACAGGGGTAACCCCTTGCAGGTGTGTGAGGAGGAGAATCAGATCCAGGCGCCGCCTGGTGGAGGAAAGAAGACAAACACACAAAAACACAAACCACACAGACTGGAGTCCTAAAAGTTGCGCCATATGGCGGAAATATGTCACCTCCAATGAAAAATTAAATTACTCTTACTCGTCATTAAAGATTAAATATTTATCTTGCACATCTAAAAAAATATATTTTATAAATCTTTTTATAAATATAAATTATATAAATTATAAAATACAAATTTTAATTAGTTTTTTTTATCTCCTACGTGTTTCTCCTCAACCTGATCCGATTGCCTGACCTGACTTTGGACTCTGTCTGTTTACCGAACCTGGAACTGTTTCCTGACACCGCCCTAGATTTCCCTGTGGCAGCTCTTCAGATTACTGATCTTCTGGCCCAGATACCGAGCGAAAGAAGATTGATAGATGGATGGAGGGAAACCTGAGTCCACCCCCACTGTTTAAGGTTTGTTTTACTTTCTTAACATAGATGGCTTCCTTCAAGTAAGCCTTGGCTGCAAGTAGCTTTGGAGCTCCACTGGTTGGTCCCCTCAACATCAGAACTTTTTTTATTTGATTATGCACTAAATCAGTAAATTGGCCATATATGAAGATTAAAGGAGGTGGAGCAGCTGGTTGGCTGGTGCAGAGACAACAACCTGATCCTGAATATATATTAGATTATACATTAAACATTAATGCCCTGAAGTACGCAACAATCCTCACCTGATGAGAAACAACCTGACATTAAATTGTATTGCGTATGTTGCAGCACAACCAGGCTTCATCTTTGGTGAGTTAAAGTTTTCTTATATTCAAACTAAATAATGGCATTGCTTAATTGGAGGCAGATTATTATGATAGTTTGCATTATCGTATCCAATGCTATGATAAATACAGTATGGACTCTCAGACAGCCAGTTAAATTCACATCAAAAACTTGAACGAGATGGGGAGATCATCCCTACATTTCAGCTTACTGCATCACCAAATCTCATTGGCAGGAAATGTGACTGAACACACAAACAAGCACAGACTTTACATATGCTCAAAGCAAAATCAAAATGGAATACCGCAGAAAGCAATCAATTAAGAGAAGATAAAAATTAGATGCCTGCCAGGGATAAAGTCATAACCAGTTGATGGATGATCATTTACACTGAGTCATTCGTTTTTACATTAAGATGCTTTTAAATAAAGATCTGAAATATAAATCAATATGAAAAACAGGAATTGAAATCAGGGGTGCCTTACAAACTGGAGAATTCACAGGGAGATGTCACATTAACTGCAATAATCTTATTAGCTTTAAGCTGTTAATACTTAATGGCTGGTTATACTCCTGCAGCAGTGTGTTGCAATGAGTTTAACGCAAACATTTTGGATTTATGCTCAATTTTCAGCGTGCTCTGCGCTATACTCTGTTGTTCTAAATATGGCCGCGGAGGTGAGGAAGTTGGGGCAAGTTTGTCTGACAACTGACGGACATGACGGCGAAAAAGAGCGGGGATCCAGGTGGAGAAAGGGTCCCAGTGTTCTCACACACCGCGATCTTCTAGCTGATCTATCTTCACGAGTTTTTTTCCACAGTTTCGGTCATAAAAACAAAACAAGCCGGCCTCCTGTCTGTGGCACTGTCTGCGGTCAGCTACGATTTGGGAGAGGTGAAGTGTCTGTTTGTTCACTGCGACGCCTACGCAGATTACATAGTTTCGAAGTATAAATCAGCCTTTACACTTGTTTAGGGCAGAGGTATCTATAGTATTAATGTTTATTACTAGGGCTCTTCGGGTAGCGGTGACTGCTCGGGGGGGCTTTGCTCCGTGACTGTCCTCTCTTTTAAATGCTTGTTAGACATGGAGGACCCCTAAATTGTCCTCAATATACTCATGTTGTGGGGCCAGGGGGGCGAGGGGGGGTGTTCTGGTGCACCGGTCGCCCAGAGCGGCCTAGGGTGGTCCGGGCCAGTGGCAGAAGGGGGCAACTGGCCTTGGGGTGGCCTGTCCCGCTACACCCGAGGGGCAAGCAATTTTTTTATTTATTTAGTTATGTATTGACAGTTTTTTCTCTCTGTTTTGTTTTGTTATATTTTATATGTGTGTCTGGTTAGAGTGATTGGGGCTAAGATTTGGTCTGATACTGAGTTGACTGTCCCCGGGCCCGCCCATGCTGCTGCTGGCATTGGACTGGGTGCAGCAGCAGCTAAACTGTTTTTTTGAAGCAATGAATACATGATATGGATTCCTTTGGCAAATTGGGGGAGTGTTGGCCTGGTGGTTAGAGCAGTGTGCCTGTGCTCTGAGAAGAAATACCCGGTCCGCACTTCTGACAGACACTGCTCCCCGGGCGCCATTCAATGGCAGTGATTTGTCCCCATTGTGGGACAATATTGTCAGGACTCCTGTCTATGTGTTTGTGTTTCTGTGTTTGTCTCCCTTCCTCCACCAGGAGGCGTCTGGTTCTGGTCCACCTCCTCACACACCTGCTGATGGTTTCCTCATTAAAGGAGTGTTCTTAAGCTGCTGACTGCCACTACCTTGATGCCAGAGTGTTGCCAGTTTTGGGTACTCTAGCCAAGCTGAGTTTTGCTGAGTCAAACTGAGTTCTTGTCAACCTGAGTTTTAACTTTGACTTTGCCTCTCAGCAGGAAGTCATCCTGCAAACTGGATTTTCTGGACCTTCTCTCCCTGGAAGGATCAGCTGAGCTACAAACTGAGCTGGGGTTCAAACAGGAGGTTTGGATCCACTTTCCCCAAGAGATTGTTTGAGCTTCACACTGAAAAAGGGATTGATCTCCATTAAGACGCCTCATACAGACTGGAGTCAAGGATTCAACAACTGCTCTGGAAACGTGAGTCAGCAACCATATCCTCTTCTCCAAATTCACAAATCTATTCTCCCACTGAGCCTGAACTAATCGCTGTGTCTTCCCCTCACTTTTCAGTTCCGGTTGAGCAGTGTTCAGAGCAACATGTCTCTCTGCATTATCTCTTCAATAAAACCCATTAAACCTTTTGCCTGGACTCCCTTTTTGATCTTCTGCATTTGGGTCTGAAGTTTAGTAAAATCATGACAAATATAGGGATTTACATTCTTTTTCTTTTTTCCACAAATTGCTACATCATAAAATCTCATGTTCGGACAAAAGTTTTAATACAAAGGTCTGGATTTTAACCCGTAATGATGTAAATGGCTTAACTATTGGGTTTGTTTGTAAAATGTCTTCCTGGTTTTAGCTACAGTCTTTCATCTTTCATTCTGGCATCCTTTTCCTTTCATTCTTTCATAGCTTGTGACTTGCGAGTGCAGTTATCCAGATGCCCATACAGGAGCCTGGTTAAAAAGTAGTCTAATCCAGATGTTCTGATGATAAACCCTGCAGGCAATTATTCAGCTACATGAAATAGTTGACATTCTCTCCTAAACTTTCTCTGTCTTCCTCTCCTCCACCACATACACATATGAAACCCATGTATAAAGATGATCAGCTCAGCAGTTTGCAGATAGTTAATTACCATTTCCTCAAACACAGCTGCACCACAAAATAGCTGTGTGTCCAGTAGCAGATCAGAGATGACGTTATTTCCATAGGTGGGAGTATTTGTCAGCGCATAATTAACGTGTGTTTATCTCAGCTAAGAAGCAGAAAGAGATAACATTAACATTAAAGGGCGTTTGCAGGCATATTGAACAATGCAAAAATAAGCGCTTAAAAATGATTCACTGTGTTGGAGTCAAGAAGAATGTTAAAGATATTTAATTGCATTGTTAGTTAATGTGGGAGTAAAAACTGTGTGTCTAGAAGTCAGCAGTCCTACTTTAATAAAAGAAAGGTTGCAATAAAGTTAAATTAGGTGAGTTATTTTCTATTGTTCTTTGGTATATTAGGTTCTGTTTAACCCATTTTATGTGTTGTTTTTGTTTATTGTTTTACAGCAATAGAACAAACCCACTCAAAGTGCACAACTGCATACTTAATACATTGTTGTGAAAATGACTTTGTTCTAATGCAGATTTTTGTCTGTTTTGTTGCAGATCATGAGAATTTCAATGATAAGCTGTCATTATCTTCAAACCTTAAGGCTGGGTTTTACTCCTTGTTGATCTCATCAGGTGTGCTCCACCCTGTGCTAATTATCTCTTGTCTGATCCACCTGTTCCTGCTGCTATTTAAGCCTCTGGATTCCAACCTTTGATGGCAGATTATTCAAGCTTCTAGCTCTAATCCTGTGTTTGGTTCTGCCTGTTTTTTCCCTGGACTTCTGAGTTTTGGCCGCCCCTGTTTTGCTCTGTTTGCCTGTCCTGTGCTTCCTGGCTGTGACCTGGATTCCACCTGATGTCGACCTTTGACCATGGCTTGGATTTACCCTCCTGGATCCACTGGTTCCACTGCAAGCTCTGGCTGCTGCAAACACTGCTCCTCTTCTCTCCTGGATGACGGGTAGTGGCTCAGCAAAAAGCATTGGAGTTCCGATCCTCTGGACTTCACTCCGTCGCCTGGGCTCGGAATGAACTTTGCCAGTTTTCTGGCTTTCATGCTCATTTACATTCCTCTGAGTTTTGAAGTCACTGACCTGAGCCTCTACTCCTGCAGAGGTTCCAGTGAGCCCACCACAGCAGAAGAGCTTGTTTCAGTAAATGCCTTTTGTGTATATCACTGCGCCTCACCTGAATTCTGGGTCTTGAAAAGCAGCAGTTTCACTCTCTTTTATAGACTTTTATGTCATTATAGGTGTAAAAATTCTACATTATGGGCCGGATCCATCAAAGGTTTGCGTGTATAAAAACGTGAGGGATTTCACTGCGCACGCTAAAAAATGTACAAACTGATCTATCAACAGCGTGCTAAAAGGATTTGGTCTTTAAAACGTGCTAAATAGCGCCTCTTATCCATTAAGTACTTTTTCTGCAATGAATATGCAATATGGGGCGTTTACACGCAAAAGTGCGTCTTGTGGGAGGAGAACATGTAAATATATTAATTTAGCACTCGCAAAGTGATTTATTAAACCTGAAAGCAATTTTGCTAACGGTATCTGACTCTATATTTAACACGTTTCAAAAGAAGGTGCAAATGGTCTGTATGCGTAATTGCGCACACATGGCAGCGGTTATTGTCGCAAGAAGGAGACATGGAAATGAAGCAAGGAGACGCAGAGAACGCATTTTTTCCACTCCGTGTGAATATTTTTGGAATGAACGAGGAA
This sequence comes from Cyprinodon tularosa, assembly GCF_016077235.1. Taxonomy (NCBI): domain Eukaryota; kingdom Metazoa; phylum Chordata; class Actinopteri; order Cyprinodontiformes; family Cyprinodontidae; genus Cyprinodon; species Cyprinodon tularosa. The sequence continues at coordinate 80,424 of NW_024037980.1, read as the reverse complement.
ACGATCATCAAAACATATCGTTTATCCAGCATTGCCATTTTGGAGCTGCAATTCCAGTGATTTGCTCCTCACAGAGCGTCAGCTGTACTTGTTCCTCAATGCTGGTCAGAGGCATCTCATCTACTGTGCCCCCTCCTCTTTTGTTCGCAGATATTTTGTTATATGCCAGTTTTTCTTTGGTTCGCCTTCTAATATCCTGGTATTCATCTTTTTACTTCATCCACTGTTCGCAAGGTTTCACCAACAGCGTTTACTTTATTACAGATTTGTTCACATATAGCGTTCCTCTGTGTGACAGGCACACTTCTTTGCTGTAGCTCACTTAAATGTTTGTTGGCTTCATCCACCAACACCTCCATTTCCATGGGGTCGAATTTCCTTTTGCGCTTTCTGCTGTCCAAACTCGCCATGCCGCAAACCACAAAACGCGCAAAACCATCATTTAAATAGGGCGTCTCCAACAGTTTTGCACCTGCCACCAGTTACGCAATCGCTCTTGTTAAATCACCCGCAAACCATGGTTCAGCCCCTCGCGCAAAATTCCAGTTTGTGAGCGCAAATTACTGCACGCAAAATTGGATCTTGATAAATCCGGCCCTATGTGTTGTACACTGATTCTGAAAAAAAGTGGAAGATACTTGCTTCATAAATGTTTTGTGGTTATCAAAATGCGTCAGTGTTATGCTATGGGTCAAATAGTAAAACAAAGCATAGTAAAAGCATTTGGCACATTTGGGGATATTTGGAGACGCTGGTGACACCAAAAGTTCAAAGCCCCACAACTCTGGAACTGTTGTAGCTAGAGCTCTGAAATCTTCTGCCTTTGTGGTTGACATGATGTAGAACAAATGTAATACAATGAGAACTGCCTTTTCTCAAGCATGTCTTTATTACTGCTGTTCAAAAAATACTTATAATTTGAGAATAAAAAACCCAACTTTAAGTCATGTTTGAAGTGATGCAGCTTGGTCTGTGTTCTACTCACCCAATTTTCATTAATATATTCAGAAACCAAAGTAGCTTTCAAATAATGTACTGCACATGTAATTGGGGCCTACAGTTCTGAAGTAATTTGCTTTTCCATATGAGTATGCAAATAGTCGAGAATTTACCAAAATGAGGTGGATGTTAAGATAAAAACATGGAAGATTTGTGTATTACCAAAAATAGCGATTTTTTTCTCTTTACGCTGAATAAGTTAATATTCAAAAATATTCTCGGAAGCGACTGACCATCATCAGTCTGAAGGGATCGTTTTAAGAGTTGAAGGGCACTTACGCCTAGCGCTTATAACCATTGGGTCACACAACTCTTACACATGAACATCTAAAACCAAGTGCTACTGTAGGGCCCAGAAGAATGAAAGAGGGGAAAAATGGGGACTGGGTCTAAGTCTGTTACTTGTACTTCTACTATCCATCAGTTGTATTTAGAAAAAAGGAAAAGTTCAAATCAATCAATTGAATTAATTTATATAGCGCCAGAAGTAGACAGGGTGTCTGCCTCATGGACTAAAACTGGTAGTTGGTTCCACAGGAGAGGAGCCTGATAACTAAAAGATCTGCCTCCCATTCTACTTTTAGAAATTCTAGGAACCACTAGTAAACCTGCAGATTGAGAGCGAAGTGCTCTGTTAGGAACATAAGGAACAATCAGATCTCTGATATCAGATGGAGCTTGGCCATTTAAGGCTTTATATGTGAGAAGGAGGATTTTAAATTCTATTCTGGATTTAACAGGAAGCCAATGAAGAGAAGCCAGGATAGGAGAGATATGATCTCTCTTTTTAATTCTCATCAGAACTCTGGCTGCAGCATTTTGCATCAGCTGAAGGCTTTTAACTACAGTTTGTGGACTTCCTGATGTCATGATTTTATCTAGAGCTCTGACCCACATGCAGAATACCAAACAGAGAGACCAGGGAAAAGATTAACAGGTTTTTATTTAGAGTGAATGAGAGGAGTCCAGTGCTGCTCTGAACACTGTCAAACCGGAACTGGAAGGTGAAGGGGAAGATTCTGCGGTTAGTTCAGGCTTAGTGAGAAATTTGTATCTTTGACTTCAAGAAGAGGAGTTAGGTTGCAGACTCACATTTCCAGAAAAAGGTGTCTCTTATTGAATCCAGTTGGTGTGGGTTGTTCCAGTGAATGACTTGTTCATAGGAGGGCGGACAAGGTTTACCCAGATTGCGGTTATTCTTGGTGAACGGAGAAGCTGACTGCCACTTGAACGGGTTATAGTGGAGATGAATCCCCTGCTCAGAGAGAAGCCCAAAACAATCCTTGAGAGGAAAAGTTGATCCAAACCACAAACTTGAATCCTCAGCTCAGTTTGGTGCTCAGAGAATCCTTCCAGGGGGGAGAGGGTCCAAAAACATCCAGTTTGCAGGATGACTTCCTGCCGAGAGGCAAAGACAAAAGCTCAGTTTGACTCAGCAAAACTCAGCTTGGTTAGAGTACCCAAAAATGGCAAACAATATGGCGTCGAGGTAGTGGCAGTCAGCAGCTTAAGAGTCCTCCGGTAATGAGGCAACCATTAGCAGGTGTGTGAGGAGGCCAACCAGAACCAGGCGCGGCCTGGTGGAGGAGGGAAAAAAAAACAAAAACACAACCCACACAAACTGGATTCCTAACACCTGATAGTAAAGAATTACAATAGTCCAGCCTTGAAGTAACAAATGCATGGACTAGTTTCTCAGCATCACCCCTGGACAGGAGATTTCTAATTTTTGCAATATTCCTCAGATGAAAGAAGGAAATTCTAGAAACCTCTTTTATATGGGATTTAAAAACACCAAGATGTTTTTCTTTATTATCTGAGATCAGTTTAATCTCATCTAAATGAAGTGACTGACTAATCAGCTTCTATTCATATTAATTGAAATGTGGCCACATAAAACAAACAAAAGGCTATAAAAAAGTGATGTAACAAAGACTGCGCTGAATTTTAACATAAGAAAGAAGACATATTTTACAAATACCTTATATATTTCATAATTGTGGAAGATATGCTTCAGCATGAAAAAAAAATTGATATCTAGCTTTTTTTGTTGCCATATTTGATGAGGATATACATTTAGGTCATATTATACCGATAAGACCCTTTCTGTCACTTACTGTTCTCCCTGGTGCTGGGTCCAACAAAAAAGATTAATAGTTTGAAATAATGACTTAGTGCTATATAAAACTGAAAGCATTATTTGGCCAAATAAGCCTGGCTCATTTACTAAGCAAGTTTAATTAAGCATCCCTCTGGAGTAGATCTTAGATGCAGGGCCACTTAGGCTATGTTCACACGGCAGCCTGAAGTAACCAGAAGCTGTTTTTTTTACCCATATACGACCTGGATCTGATCTTTTCATGACAGTCTGAACAACACAGATCTGATTTTTTCCAATGTGACCCAGGCCACTTGGCTATGTGGTCCTGAATCTGATACGGATCTGATCTTTTATAAATGCAACCTGTGTCTGAATTGCCAGGTCGCATTCATCCGACCTGAATGTCATTTATACCCGACAAAGGTCACTCTTCTGCGTCTTGCTACACAGAAGTAGCAAGAAAAAAAGCAACAATGGTGGACGATGATGCAGAGAGTAGTATTTATGTTTAACCATCTTGGAAAGATTTAGTTTTTAAGGTTAGGAAACCTACCACTACCATCCATGTTTACTTCCGTAAACACAGAACATGCTGGCTTGTGACGTCATTGGGTCCTCTACTGGGCATGCGGGACACTTAGGTTGTATGAATGCAGTTCACAAAGGAGATCACAAACAAGTCGCATATATTTGGAAATGTGAACAGCAACGCAAAAAAATTAGAATTGAGCATCAAGGTCTGCAGGTTGAACCTAGCCATAGTGACTTCTTAGCCTCGTGAGACCATCCTGATCTCGCAAGATTTCAAGGTTTAACTCGCTAATCAGTCTGGAGACTCTCCGATAAAGAAAATTTGGAGCCGTTCCCCAAACGAACGTCCAATCAGCATTGGATTTGAGGCGGGTTGAGGTGTGACACAACAAGAAGCGGGACAGTTCAGTCTAAAAAACCTGGCGGCTTCAGCTGATGAAACTAGCGTTAGCGTGGCTATTGAGCAAGTTTGATCGGAATTACAGAGTATTTCTTCACTGAAAGAAGAGCAAAACACTGCTCTGGAGGCTTTTCTCAGAGGAAAAGATGTTTTTGCTCTTCTCCCGACTGGTTTCGGCAAGAGTAGCCTGGCTTGTGGTTGTGTTTTCGTTGTCGCTCTGTTAGCACGTCGTACGCTTCGTTATCTATTACCAACATAGGCCAATCAGCTAACCAGTATTTTCACCCCTTCCCAAAATTACTTCAACAGAAGATTTTGACTTGACTGTTAGAAGTCACTAACCTGACTCCACCAGTGTGCTCCGCATATCCATCTGGTGGAGTCAGGTTAGTGACTTCTAACAGTCAAGTCAAAATCTCTTTATAACAGGAATGCCCAAAATCTGTAGAGGAAGCAAGAAACAGGATGTCTTCTGGAGAAAATATTTACCACTTCCTGCTGCTAAGAGCTAGAGACAAGGATTATGTTGCTATTTTCTGAAGCATTTTTATCACTGCTCTGCAGAACTATATAAACAGTGGCTTTGATTAAAAGATTTGACAGTAGAAGTATTAAACGTGCTGACTCAGTCTCCCAGAAACGTCTCATTAGCTGAAGTGTTTGCTATGACAGACAAATTAGTGTGTTGTGTCTGGTGACATCCTAGTGTTTTGTTGCTGTTGACAGAATGCTGTCTGCGTGTCACTACTGCTCCTTGCTCGTGCTCGGCTTCACACTGAAAATTGATTGCTGGCTGTCACCTGTCACTAGCGTATGCTTCACTCAGCCTCTTTTTGAAAATGTCTCTCTCTTACAGAGCTGTCACTGCAACTAGTGTCTCTTTTTTTCTGACAGTACCAACCATCTTTTTTTCTTGATTCTTTTCATCTCACATTTCCACTCAGTATACCACCTTTTCATGACACTAGGGCGCGAGGGCCCCGCCCCCTCACCCAATGACCTTGATTAAGACTTTAAAAAAAAAAAAAATACAATTTTAACTATAAAACGAAAATATTTTGACATAAATTGCATTATCACATTGTTCCCTTTTGTGCATTTGAAAACAAATAATCCTTCCAAATATTGCCGAGGGTTTTTCTGGCTTTCATCTCCAGAATATGTTTCCTCTTCAGGCCTTTCCTCATCCATACTCCCTACGTTGTGATTAGCAGCTGCCATCTTCCAAAGCGGAAGTTTCAGTTCTGTGACACGGGTTTAAATTTCCGGCTGCATTTAATTTTTTCACCATCAGTATTATTTATTTTTTTTACTCAGTAACGTGAGGGGGCTTTAAATGTAGCAAAGTAAAACTACTTAGGTTAAAATTTACTCGAGTAAAAGTAAAAATTACATATTTCAAAAGCTACTCAGAAAATGAGTTCTCTGCGTATTGCCTTAGACAACGCAGCTCCTTTGAAAATGAAAACCGTTAAAAATAGAAAGCTTGCTCCTTGGTTTAATGCAGAGCTGCGTACTTTGAAGCAAAATGCTAGGAAACTGGAGAGAAAATATCGCTCCACAGGCCTGCGAGAGTCCTTCCTAGTCTGGAAAAATGGTTTACTGCTGTATAAGAGGACTCTTTGAAAAGCAAGAGCAGCATACTTCTCCTCATTAATAGAGGAGAATAAGAATAATCCTAGATTTCTTTTTAATACAGTTGCCAAACTCACCCAGAGCCATAGCTCTGTTGAACCGTCCATTCCACCTGCTCTTAGCAGCAATGATTTTATGGGATTCTTTATAAATAAGATTGATCTTATTAAAAATAAGATCATAAGCACTCCTCTATCCGCGATTGTACCTGAGGTAGTCATGGAATCTGAACCGGGTTTAGACTGCTTTGATCCAGTTGAACTCTCTAAATTAGCAAAATTATTGTCTTCATCTAAGCCTTCAACTTGTATGTTTGATCCAGTTCCAACCAGGTTATTTAAGGAGGTATTCCCTTTTATCTCCTCCTCCATTTTAGATGTGATTAATCTATCTCTGTTACAGGGATATGTACCTAAAGCTTCTAAGGTTGCTGTAATTAAACCTCTGCTTAAGAAACCGTCTCTTGACCCAGATGACTTGGTCAATTATAGACCTATATCCAATCTTCCTTTCTTATCCAAAATTCTTGGGAAAGTAGTTGCCAAACAAGTTTGCGATCACTTCCACCATAATGAACTTTTTGAAGAGTTTCAGTCTGGCTTTAGAGCTCATCATAGCACTGAAACAGCTCTGGTGAAAGTCACTAATGATATTCTCATGGCCTCAGATAATGGACTTGTATCTGTGCTCGTCCTGTTGGATCTTAGTGCTGCATTTGATACAGTTGACCATAATATTCTTTTAGAAAGACTTGAATATTTTGTTGGAATTAAAGGAACAGCACTAGACTGGTTTAAATCTTATCTATCTAATCGAATTCAGTTTGTTCATGTTAATGATAGATCTTCAACACGCTCAAAGGTTACCTGTGGAGTACCACAGGGATCAGTGCTAGGACCAATTCTCTTTACTTTATACATGCTCCCAATCGGTAGAATTATTAGACAGCATGGGATTAATTTCCACTGTTACGCTGATGATACCCAGCGATATCTGTCTATAAATCCAGATGAAGCTAACCCATTACATAGATTACAGGCATGTCTTGAAGACATAAAAACCTGGATGACTCTTAACTTTCTGCTTCTGAATGCAGACAAAACAGAAGTTATAGTCTTTGGACCAAAATCTTGGTGTTATTTTTGATCAGGACCTGTCATTTAAATCCCATATCAAAGAGGTTTCTAGAATTTCCTTCTTTCATCTGAGGAACATTGCAAAAATTAGAAATATCCTGTCCAGGGGTGATGCTGAGAAACTAGTCCATGCATTTGTTACTTCAAGGCTGGACTATTGTAATTCTTTACTATCAGGAAGTCCACAAACTGTAGTTAAAAGCCTTCAGCTGATCCAAAATGCTGCAGCCAGAGTTCTAATGAAAATTAAAAAGAGAGATCATATCTCGCCTATCCTGGCTTCTCTTCATTGGCTTCCTGTTAAATCCAGAATAGAATTTAAAATCCTCCTTCTCACATATAAAGCCTTAAATGGCCAAGCTCCATCTGATATCAGAGATCTGATTGTTCCTTATGTTCCTAACAGAGCGCTTCGCTCTCAATCTGCAGGTTTACTAGTGGTTCCTAGAATTTCTAAAAGTAGAATGGGAGGCAGATCTTTTAGTTCTCAGGCTCCTCTCCTGTGGAACCAACTACCAGTTTTAGTCCGTGAGGCAGACACCCTGTCTACTTTTAAGGCTAGGCTTAAAACTTTCCTTTTTGATAAAGCTTATAGTTAGGGTGGCTCAGGTTATCCTGAGCTATCTCTATAGTTATGCTGCTATAGGCTTAGACTTTTGGAGGACATAGGGACCCCCATTTCATCATTCTGCTTCATTCTCTCTCTGTTCTCCTATTCTGCAGAATCTGTTAGTTCAATCTCTAACCTTCTGCTCTTTCTGCTTTTCCTCAGAGTAGCTTTGCCTCGTCTGTTCCTGTTTGGCTGTGACGTCATCCTGGAAAGAAACATCAGCTGTGCTGCTTCTATCAACACCCTTGTTTATAGATGTTGGAGATCGGCCTGTTTTCCAGTGTGGTCCTGTTTCTCTGACCGTGACTGAGTGGATGTGCTCTCTTCGTCCTCTGGCATGGGAGCTGCCTTGGAGCTCGTCTGCCTGGCTGTGTGTTTCCTGGACGGGGCCGCCTTTTACAGCTGCTTTTTCTATGTCTGCTTCTGTCTCCTTGAACCCCAGTGGGCCTCAGCAGATGGCCGCTCACACTGAGCCTGGTTCTGCTGGAGGTTTCTTCCTGTTAAAAGGGAGTTTTTCCTCTCCACTGTCGCTACAAGCATGCTTAGTGTGAGGGATTGTATTTGAGTCAATGAGTCTATGCAATCAACTGGTTTTCCTTAGATAGAAAACTTTGAATCAATTTGACTGTATGATCTGGTTGAACTGTAAAGTGCCTTGAGATGACATGTGTTGTGAATTTGGCGCTATATAAATAAACTGAATTGAATTGAATTGAAAATTACAAATTACTCATAAAAAGTACTCAATTACAGTAACTTGAGTAAATGTAATTCATTACTTTCCACCCCTGAAAAAAGAGTAACTAAGAAACAACAAACAGACAAAAAACAACTACGGAGAGCAGAACCCTGACAGATGAGCAAGGCATCCCTTTTATGTCACAGACAAAAAACGGAACACCAATGTGATATTAAACTGCAAGCTGTATTAAAATATTTTCCCTGATGTGAACATATATCCCTTTAAGCCACTTCAGAGGAAACCACTGCAGATTGTTCAGTGTGAACTGAGCTTTATCCTCCAGGGCCAGATTAGCAGCCTGTGTTCTGACGACTGCACCACAGAAATAAAATAGAGCCAACATAATGCTGATGTTCCTGAAATAAGCTGGCCGCTACGCAGTGATACAGCATATTCACGCCCCGAGGACAAAATTATAGAGTGTGGTTTCAAGAAAGAAGATGAGGGATTTGTAGAGGGATTTTTGGTAGAGACCTATTTACAAGTTTTTACATTATTTTTTTTTTTGTCCCTTTAAGGCTCCATGTCAGAAAATGTCAAATATATTTAGAAAAATGTAAAAATAGTGAACATTACACCTTTGTTTACGTAAAGATTTACAGGCTTCTCAAAAAAGTAAATCATTGTTGTATCAGCCTTTTATTACCTGGTCCGGATCAGATGAGGTCATGTCTCTGTCAGGTTTATTCAATGATGGTTATAAAATTAATGTGTGCTTATGAAACATTTTTGCAAGGGGATGCTCCACTCCTGTCTCATGATCCAGTCAGGAGACCATCCTGCCTTGTCATTCTGATGGAGCATTCTGTCTTCATGAACTGATCAATTGTTCTGTCAGAACAATACTCTGTTTGTAACCATGCATCATGTTCTGTTAATAAACGCTCTGCAGAGGAGGTCCAGTGGGAGACAGAATGTTTAAGTCTGGGGTTCAACTGTCTCTCCTTCCTGCAGGAATTGTATCCAGAAATTATGTATTTAAATTCTTCTTAAGAAAAAAACCTACATTCTATGAACCTGACAGTTTCTCATAGAGTAAACATGTTTAAGAATTAACAGAATTTATTCCAGTTTTGGTTAACAAAATCATTGATAAAAGCACAAACTGCAGAGGAAGATCTCACCTTCTATTAGGCCCTTATATCTCGACTATTTAACTGGGCACACTTTCAATGCAGTTCAATTCAATTTATTTAAATGGCGTCAATTCATCTTAAGGCACCTGACAGAGCTAGTTTAACCAGATCATACAGTCGGATTAATTCAAGTTTTTCTATCTAAGGAAAACCAGCTGATTGCATCGACTCATTGACTCTTCTGCAATCCCTCACACATAGCATGCTTGTAGCGACAGTGGAGAGGAAAAACTCCCTTTGGACAGTGTAGGAGGAAGAAGCCTGCCCCAATATTCAGACCACCTGGCCCCCTAATTACCTCATGATTGCTGGAGAGTATAAAGGGAAACTCTCACCTGGTTGCTTATGCTGACATTTGGTCACACGCCGTTAGGAAGCTCACTTGGAAAGCATGCAGGTCTCTAACATTAGAAAGTAATGTTTCTCCTTCTGCATAAGACCTACAAATTAAGTGTTTGATTTGACTTGTTTAAATCTAGAAACCACTGGAAGTCTGCTGCTTTGTACCGGGGTGTGGCTGTAATTCACTCTCCCCAGTGCAGTTATCACATAAAACGGGTATGTATTGTTTTATTGCACCCACACAGCTCCATAACGCAAAAATAACAATTATTTATATATAGAATGTATTGGAAAGCTGATCCTCCTGCTGTGGGCCGGAAAGGATCCTCTGATTTGAGGTGAAGTCATCCAGCTCTGGTAGGTGACCATGGTTTCCTCTGGCTTCCATCTTCTGTAAATCACCTACTAACCTTTTGATTTAATTCCAGCTCTGACACTGCTGCAGCTCGCTGGAGACCCTGCTGTTTTGTTTCCCTGTTTTCTTTCATTTTTTTTGTTTAGTTTGTCTGGTTCATTGGTTGGTATTTCATTTGGAACATTCTATTGTTTGGTGTGGCCCTCAGTTTTGTTGCAGGTAGCAACCAGGGGTTCTTTTAGACTCTTCTATTAAAGCATTGATGATTTTAATTGGTTATGTTGGAGATAACCTCATTTTAGTCTTTGGCCAAGTTTAAATGGTAATATTTGTTTTGTTTTGTATTTGCTTGTTTAACCCCACCCTTTTGTCTCTCAGCTGAGAGCTGACGGTAGTGGGAGGGGCCTCCTGGGAGACTGGAACTGTGTGTTGTGCGAGGGGTTTATTGAAATTTTTTTAAATATTCGCAATTGAATGCCTGTTCACAAGTGTTTGGGGTGATTTATTTTGTAATTATACATTTATTTTAGGAACCAGTTCCAATTTGGACCACCCGCCCTCTGCTGGTAGGCCTCAGTACTGTATACTCCCTTCCTATTGTGTTTCCTTGTTTTGACTGTTTAAAAAACAAACCTTTGGTCACGAACCTCGGGCCTACTGGTAGTCTACTTGCTTGGGTGCAATTCCCAAGGTGGCGTTGTTGACAACTTCTAGTTCCACTGCTCCTTACAGCAGGGTAACAGATCCTACCTTAGTGTTGCCACAACAGGAAGAATCCTCCAGCAGAGCCAGGCTCAGTGTGAGCGGCCATCTGACGAGGCTGTTGGGATATATTGCCACAATGGAGCCCAAATCAGTTGGATGAACCATTTCAAGCCATCCCCCTTTCCTTTTTCACAAAGGGAACAAAAAGTTCTCTGGAAAGTTCTATAACTTCCGGTCAAGGGGACGGTCAGCTAACGCATGGACCAATCAGCTCAAGAGGGAGCTGATACTGCAACAGGAAATGCCCCTAAGTCACTCATGGTTTAAAAGTCAGAGCGCGAGCTAAATCTTCCTCTTCCTCCTGGGTTCCATCACCTATAAAGAGAGACCCTATTTCACGTGAAATGCTAAAAGAAAGCTATCTTTAAGTAGCTTTCCTTTATCCTGCGTCAAAAGTCACGGATTGCAGTGTCCCAATGTGCATAGCGCCCGCCCGCTGGACTGGGTGAGACGGGGATCTCCGGAGCTGAACGCTGAGTGGAGTTTTCCTCTTTTGTGAGGACCTCGCAACGGACATCACGGCCCATCGGCAGGGGGACGCCTCTGCTTTGATAATCTCCGTAAGTAAATCTTCCTCAACCTAAAAGCCCATCAATTCCTCTGCTGTAACATAAACTGACTTAAAACTTTTTCCAGAAAGGATCCTTGCTGAGGCGGTAGTTATAGAGTTTGCCACATTCAACTGCGTGGGGCCACGTGGTTGAGGACCCGTTGTTGTTATTGCTTCCCCCCCTCCCCCTTTTATCACATGAAGAGGGAGGTCTCTCATTCATCCATAGACATTTCTCTCACACACACACAGCCCTGTTGATGCTGTTTGCTAATGCATTTGATTTTAAGCTTAATGTATTTTAGTGTTAACTTAATTGTTATTTTAATTGCACTGTTGTCATCATCATACCTGCTGCTATTCCAAAACGGACATTATTCAATGTATTAACATCTGGCCTATCTTGGACAATCTCAGAAGCCAGTTAAACGGACTCTTAGGGTTTTATTCTTTTCTTTAAACTTGTCTTTTATTCTACCTCGAGTTTATTTTCTAATAGCATGTAGTGTTTGCATAGATGTTAGATTTCTGTAATCCTGAATTATTAGAATAAAGACGTCATTGTTTAACTTGTAGTGGTCTTGTAATCCATATAGTTTATACCTTTATACCTTAAATTTCTTTAGAACTATTTTAAGCAGTATTAATGTAGCTATGGTTATCAGTTGTAGTAAAGAATTACAATAGTCCAGCCTTGAAGTAACAAATGCATGGACTAGTTTCTCAGCATCACCCCTGGACAGGAGATTGCTCATTTTTGCAATATTCCTCAGATGAAAGAAGGAAATTCTAGAAACCTCTTTGATATGGGATTTAAATGACAGGTCCTGATCAAAAACAACACCAAGATTTTTTACTTTATTATCTGAAATCAGTTTAATCCCATCCAAATGAAGTGACTGACTAATCAGCTTCTTTTTCAAAGACTCTGATCCAAAGACTATAACTTCTGTTTTGTCTGCATTCAGGAGCAGAAAGTTAAGAGTCATCCAGGTTTTTATTTCCTCAGACATGCCTGTATTCTATTCGATCTCAATGAAGCTTTACTACTATAATTCGAGCCCAAGTCTGGCTTATTATGTAGCCAAACTATGGCTGCATCATATTGGTAATGAGGCAGAGTATGGGAAAGACATCATTTTGAAGCGTAATTAAGCCTGGGTTTACACTGTTCATACAGGAATCCCGTGGTCCACACTATAAGTGAGACTTAACTTTCAGTAGTACTACCATGATACTGGTGTATTTAAATTTGGTGAGTGGCGGCCCAGTGGTTAGGGCATTGCGCTTGGTACCCTGAGGTTCTCAGTTCGAGCTCCACTGCCACAGACTGACACTCTGGGTCCCTGAGCAAAGTCTGTTAACCCTAGATTGCTCCCCGGGCCCCGCACAATGCTACCCAAGGGGGTGGCCTAAATGCAAAGAGTGTATTTCGTTGCACTGTCACAATGTAACGACAATAAAAACTTCATATATAAAAAACTATTATAAATCTGAAGCCGTGGATTTGTGGTGTAGTTCTAGTTCCTCAGAATAGAAGGTCAGTAGAGGTTTGCTTGTTTTAAATTCTTAGAAAGGCCTTTTGGACATTGAACAAAATAATGATGAATAGAAAAATGGTTCATATTATGGGAAACAATTTTAAGCTCTAGGCATGGTTGCAGGGCGGCGAGATTAAATGTGAGTCAGTGAAAGTTTTTCACCAGTGTCAGACCTGGTTTATAGTTCATTATTTTGTTTAGAGGTAGATGTATTCTGTGGGTTGTCAGTTCTGATTAGCCACAGCCTGCAGCTTTGCCTGCGCTCACACAACCTTATTTGGTGGCTGATCATGGCTGCTCCTGCTGTCCCCTCCCTGGCCTTTGTGTCTTAATGGAAACGAGGTGGAGCAATGACACAGCTGACATGAATCATAACAGTAAATGTCCTCCACAATTAAATCTCACCTTTCTCCCTACCAACCTGCACTGTGCTACTATAGAGAACAGAGGTAGGACTATGCAGCTGCACAGATCAACCAATGCACCAGGGAGATTACATCCTGAGTAATCTGTTAAGGGTCGGTAACTTTGACTCACGGGGTAAAACCGTGAGTCAAAGTTACCAACAGTCTGAAATAAAGAAGCCAAGAGGAGAACAATTTCTATGTTGTCTGCGCCTTTCACAAACAATAGTAAATAAAATGATTCTATATAGCCTAAAGAGCTTTAGATTTGTCACATTTAGAACATTTACTTGATTACTGTACTTAAATATTTGGTTTTAAAGTATCTTTACTTTACATGAGTTGAGTTCTGAGTTCAGCCTTCAGCTGATCCAAAATGCTACAGCCAGAGTTCTGATGAAAATTAAAAAGAGAGATCATATCTCTCCTATCCTGGCTTCTCTTCATTGGCTTCCTGTTAAATCCAGAATAGAGTTTAAAATCCTCCTTCTCACATATAAAGCCTTAAATGGCCAAGCTCCATCTGATATCAGAGATCTGATTGTTCCTTATGTTCCTAACAGAGCACTTCGCTCTCAATCTGCAGGTTTACTAGTGGTTCCTAGAATTTCTAAAAGTAGAATGGGAGGCAGATCTTTTAGTTATCAGGCTCCTCTCCTGTGGAACCAACTACCAGTTTTAGTCCGTGAGGCAGACACCCTCTCAGAGTTGAGCTCGTGCCAGACCAGTTTTTAGCGCGCGTGTGTTGTCTCACTGCGCGCTCGGATTGGTTCCTGCGGGCTCAAACCGAAGGCCAAACCAGTGGTGCCTCATGCTAACAGTAGTGGCAGTGACCCAAGCCAAATGCAAAACGGGTGAAAAAGAGTCAGAAAAGATGAGGAGGGGAAAAATGTCAGTTGGTTCCACCTGTTAAACCATTCCTGTTTTGATGGTCGTCTCGTTGTTGCTTTAGAATAAAAAAATAAAAGCTTCCACAAAATGAAAAAGTTTAGATAATCACAGCAGATAATTTCACAGCTGGCAGCAATCAATGTAGAAAATTACAATTCAGAAAACTGTGCTTCATGGCCAGACCAACATAAAGCCATCATAATAAAATAAGTTATATTTGACTTTGTTACAGATTTGACAGTTTTCATCTGATATGGCGCCATATTCTGTAGGAAAAAAACAACAAAAAAAAAATAAATAAAAAATAAATATATATATATATATATTTCATCTGTTTCATATAAACAGATGAAAAGTTTAACAAGTTTTATTGAGCACAAGCACATGGATTAAACACAGGAACTGGTTCAGGCCTGGGGGCTGGTTCACTGGAGTCTGTGAGGATGACAGTTCAGTTAGCTTGGACGCAGAAGAGTTTGAGTTTGAGAGTTTCAGGTTTATACCTCGAGGACTCCGGGTTTGGCTTTGAGAGAGGAACTGTTGGGTCCAGAGACTGTTTAGTTCAGCAGAGTCCAATAACCACTTCAGCGTCTTACTTCTAGCATGAGGGCAGACCTTGGCTTTGGGTTTCCAGCTCTTAGTCCAGAGCAGCATGGGAATCCAGAGAAGAGTCTTCAGGTTTGGCTCAGAGGGCAGACTCGGCAGGTTAAGCTCATCCAGAGCTTACAAGGGAAAAAACTGGATTCCTGAAAGCAGAGACAGAAAGGGATTAGAATCCAATCAGGAATCAGGAGCAACAAAGGTTCTCAGAAGAAGCTAGGCTCAGGTGCTAACCAAACTGGATAAACACTGCGGCGTTGAGGCAAGGTCTGAAGGCAGGTTATATACTGGTGGATCCTCTGATGATGAGATGCGCCTCAGGTGTGTCGAAGGCTCAGCTCAGGAGGATCCACGGCGGACTCTGCTGGAGAAAGGTGGAACTTCTCCAGATCCCAACAGTACCCCCCTCTCAACGACCGCCTCTTGGCGATCCAGAAGATGTCGATGGGAGGGAGCGCTCATACTCCTCGATCAAAGACGGGTCGAGGATGTAGGAGCCAGGAACCCACTGGCGATCCTCCGGACCGTAGCCCTCCCAATCGACGAGGTACTGCCAACCGCGACCTCGCCGACGGGAGTCCACGATCCGGCGGACGGTGAAGGCCGGATGTCCATCGACTTCCAGGGCGGGTGGAGGGGAGTCAGATGGAGGGCACAAGGGACTAGAGATCACTGGTTTGACCTGAGAGACGTGGAACGTGGGATGGATGCGAAGAGTCGGGGGAAGTTGCAGGCGTATGGCTGACGGATTGATAACCTGGGCAATTTTGTATGGACCAATGTATCTAGGCGAAAGCTTGCGAGACATCCCCTTGAGGGGGATGTCCCGAGTGGAGAGCCATACCTCCTGACCAACGGTGTACTCTGGGGCAGGACGTCTCTTTGAGTCAGCGAAGCGTTTAGTTGTTTCCGAGGAGCGATTGAGTGTAGCGATGGTGTCTCTCCAGATGCGTTGACATCGAGGGATGTGACCGAAATCTCTCTCTCGTCTGCAGGAAAAAGTGGAGGTTGATAACCAAGACTAACCTGAAATGGTGACTGGCCGGTGGAAGCTGACTTGAGAGAGTTGTGGGCGTATTCAATCCATGTGATGTATTGGCTCCAGTCGATGGGGTTATTGGAAGTTAGACAACGAAGGGTAGACTCGAGCTGCTGCTTCATTCTTTCGGTTTGATCGTTAGACTGTGGATGATAACCTGAGGTGAGTGAAGACTTACAGTTGAGTGCTGAACAGAAAGCCTTCCAGACTTGAGAAATGAACTGGGGTCCACGGTCCGAGAGAATTTCTTGAGGGATTCCATGAAGACGAAAGACGTGTTTAACCAGGAGCTGGGCAGTTTGAAAGGCCGTGGGAAGCTTCCTGAGGGGGATCAGATGGCAAGACTTTGAAAATCGGTCGACGATGGTAAAAATTTTGGACATACCTCAGGAGATGGGAAGACCAGTGACGAAGTCAATAGCGATGTGAGACCATGGACGCGTGGGAACTGGAAGAGGATGCAACAGACCTGAGGGTGGTTGATGTGAGGTCTTATTTCTGGTGCAGGTATAGCAAGCCAAAACATATTCCTTGACATCCTTGTGCAGGGTAGGCCACCAGAAACGTCTAGAGATTAAGGCGATGGTTCTACTCACCCCCGGATGAGCGGAAAACTTGGCTGTATGCATCCACTGTATCAGGCGAGATCTGACAGAAGAAGGGACATAAGTTCCGTTTGGAGGACCATTACCTGGGTCAGGTTCAGAAGCCAGGGCAGAGTTAATAAGATCGGTGATCTCCCAGGTAACCACTCCAACAGTGCAGGAAGCGGGAAGGACAGGTTCAGGCGTCTCGGATTGATCAACGGAATAAAGACAAGAGAGAGAATCGGGTTTGACGTTCTTGGATCCGGGTCTGTAAGAGATTATGAGATTGAAGTGAGAGAAGAATAGAGACCACCTTGACTGACAAGGATTGGCTTGTTTAGCAGACTGGATGTAAGCTAAGTTCTTGTGATCAGTCCATACAAGAACCGGGTGCTCAGCTCCCTCAAGCCAGTGTCTCCATTCCTCTAATGCCAGTTTGATGGCCAAGAGTTCACGGTCACCAACGTCGTAGTTTTGCTCTGCGGGGGAAAGTCTACGAGAAAAAAAAGCACATGGGTGAACTGTTTGATCCGTGTCGAGTCTTTGAGATAAGACTGCCCCCACACCAGAGTCGGAAGCGTCTACTTCGATTCAATTTTCAATTCAGTTTATTTATGTAGCGCCAAATTCACAACACATGTCATCTCAAGGCACTTTACAGTTCAACCAGATCATACAGTCAAATCGATACAAAGTTTTCTGTCTAAGGAAAACCAGTTGATTGCATTGAGTCATTGACTCAAATACAATCCCTCACACTAAGCATGCTTGTAGCGACAGTGGAGAGGAAAAACTCCCTTTTAACAGGAAGAAACCTCCAGCAAAACCAGGCTCAGTGTGAGCGGCCATCTGCTGAGGCCGACTGGGGTTCAAGGAGACAGAAGCAGAGATACAAAAAGCAGCTGTAAAAGGCGGCCCCGTCCAGGAAACACACAGCCAGGCAGAGGAGCTCCAAGGCAGCTCCCATGTCAGAGGATGAAGAGAGCACATCCACTCAGTCACGGTCAGAGAAACAGGACCACACTGGAAAACAGGCCGATCTCCAACATCTATAAACAAGGGTGTTGATGGAAGCAGCACAGCTGATGTTTCTTTCCAGGATGACGTCACAGCCAAACAGGAACAGACGAGGCAAAGCTACTCTGAGGAAAAGCAGAGAGAGCAGAAGGTTAGAGATTGAACTAACAGATTCTGCAGAATAGGAGAACAGAGAGAGAATGAAGCAGAATGATGAAATGGGGGTCCCTATGTCCTCCAAAAGTCTAAGCCTATAGCAGCATAACTATAGAGATAGATCAGGATAACCTGAGCCACTCTAACTAGAAGCTTTATCAAAAAGGAAAGTTTTAAGCCTAGCCTTAAAAGTAGACAGGGTGTCTGCCTCACGGACTAAAACTGGTAGTTGGTTCCACAGGAGAGGAGCCTGATAACTAAAAGACCTGCCTCCCATTCTACTTTTAGAAGTTCTAGGAACCACTAGTAAACCTGCAGATTGAGAGCGAAGTGCTCTGTTAGGAACATAAGGAACAATCAGATCTCTGATATCAGATGGAGCTTGGCCATTTAAGGCTTTATATGTGAGAAGGAGGATTTTAAATTCTATTCTTGATTTAACAGGAAGCCAATGAAGAGAAGCCAGGATAGGCGAGATATGATCTCTCTTTTTAATTTTCATCAGAACTCTGGCTGCAGCATTTTGGATCAGCTGAAGGCTTTTAACTACAGTTTGTGGACTTCCTGATAGTAAAGAATTACAATAGTCCAGCCTTGAAGTAACAAATGCATGGACTAGTTTCTCAGCATCACCCCTGGACAGGATATTTCTAATTTTTGCAATGTTTCTCAGATGAAAGAAGGAAATTCTAGAAACCTCTTTGATATGGGATTTAAATGACAGGTCCTGATCAAAAATAACACCAAGATTTTTTACTTTATTATCTGAAATCAGTTTAATCCCATCCAAATGAAGTGACTGGCTAATCAGCTTCTTTTTCAGAGACTCTGGTCCAAAGACTATAACTTCTGTTTTGTCTGCATTCAGAAGCAGAAAGTTAAGAGTCATCCAGGTTTTTATGTCTTCAAGACATGCCTGTAATCTATGTAATGGGTTAGCTTCATCTGGATTTATAGACAGATATAGCTGGGTATCATCAGCATAACAGTGGAAATTAATCCCATGCTGTCTAATAACTCTACCAATTGGGAGCATGTATAAAGTAAAGAGAATTGGTCCTAGCACTGATCCCTGTGGTACTCCACAGGTAACCTTTGAGCGTGTTGAAGATCTATCATTAACATGAACAAACTGAATTCGATCAGATAGATAAGATTTAAACCAGTCTAGTGGTGTTCCTTTAATTCCAACAAAATATTCAAGTCTTTCTAAAAGAATATTATGGTCAACTGTATCAAATGCAGCACTAAGGTCCAACAGGACGAGCACAGATACAAGTCCATTATCTGAGGCCATGAGAATATCATTAGTGACTTTCACCAGAGCTGTTTCAGTGCTATGATGAGCTCTAAAGCCAGACAGAAACTCTTCAAAAAGTTCATTATGGTGTAAGTGATCGCAAACTTGTTTGGCAACTACTTTCTCAAGAATTTTGGATAAGAAAGGAAGATTGGATATAGGTCTATAATTGACCAAGTCATCTGGGTCAAGAGACGGTTTCTTAAGCAGAGGTTTAATTACAGCAACCTTAAAAGCTTTAGGTACATATCCCTGTAACAGAGATAGATTAATCACATCTAAAATGGAGGAGGAGATCAAAGGGAATACCTCCTTAAATAACCTGGTTGGAACTGGATCTAACATACAAGTTGAAGGCTTAGATGAAGACAATAATTTTGCTAATTCAGAAAGTTCAACTGGATCAAAGCAGTCTAAACCCGGTTCAGATTCCATGACTACCTCAGGTATAATCGCGGATAGAGGAGTGCTTATGATCTTATTTTTAATAAGATCAATCTTATTTATAAAGAATCCCATAAAATCATTGCTGCTAAGAGCAGGTGGAATGGACGGTTCAACAGAGCTATGGCTCTGGGTGAGTTTGGCAACTGTATTAAAAAGAAATCTAGGATTATTCTTATTCTCCTCTATTAATGAGGAGAAGTATGCTGCTCTTGCTTTACAAAGGGTCCTCTTATACAGCAGTAAACCATTTTTCCAGACTAGGAAGGAGGAGGAAGGAGGAAGTCCACAAACTGTAGTTAAAAGCCTTCAGCTGATCAAAAATGCTGCAGCCAGAGTTCTGATGAAAATTAAAAAGAGAGATCATATCTCGCCTATCCTGGCTTCTCTTCATTGGCTTCCTGTTAAATCAAGAATAGAATTTAAAATCCTCCTTCTCACATATAAAGCCTTCGAGGATGAATTGCTTTGAAGGATCGGGCTGGATTAACACAGGAGCTCTGGAAAACAAAGTCTTAAGTTTATCAAATGCAGCTTGTGCCTCTGGGGTCCACTGGAAGGTTCTTTTGACTGAAGTAAGAGAAGTTAGTGGAAGAGCTGTCTGACTGTAATTCCTGATAAATCTTCGATAGAAATTGGCGAAACCCAGGAATCTCTGCAGCTGCTTACGGTTTTCAGGTACCGGCCACTCCAAAACTGCCGTTATCTTATCTTCAGATGGCTTAACCTGCCCGCCCTCGAGCACAAACCCCAAAAAGGTGACTGAAGACTGATGAAACTCGCATTTTTCGGCTTTGACAAAAAGTTTGTTTTCCAGTAATCTCTGTAAGACCAGGCGGACATGTTTCTTATGCTCAGAGAGATCTTTAGAATAAATCAGTATGTCATCAATGTAGACGAAAACGAACACATTCAAAAAGTCTCTGAGAACATCGTTTACCAAGGCTTGAAAACATGCAGGGGCATTAGTTAGACCAAAAGGCATGACCAAATATTCAAACTGGCCCAAGGGAGTCTTAAAGGCTGTCTTCCACTCATCTCCATCTCGAATCCTGAGAAGGTGATAGGTGTTCCTTAAATCGAGCTTAGTGAAGACAGTAGCCCCTTGTACTGGTTCAAAAGCTGATGCAAGTAATGGGAGTGGGTACTTATTCTTAACTGTTATTTGGTTCAGGCCTCTGTAGTCGATACAGGGTCTTAGTGAACCATCCTTCTTGCCGACAAAAAAGAACCCAGCACCCAACGGAGAAGAAGAAGGACGAATTATTCCAGCAGCTAATGACTCATTGATATATTTCTCCATTGTTTCTCGTTCAGGTTTGGAGATATAAAGTCTACTGCTGGGTAGAGGTGCTCCAGGTAATAGCTCGATTGCACAGTCATATGGTCTCTGAGGTGTAAGGGATGTAGCACTGACCTTACTGAAGACAGGAGCCAGATCATGGTACTCGGAAGGGACAGAAGTAAGGTCAGGAGAGTCCATCTCCCCCCCACCTCTAGGAGACCTCACAGCGGGAGCTGACGAACGGAGGCACGTTTCATGACATGAGGTTGACCAAGATTCAACATGACGATCAGTCCAGTTTATATGGGGGTTATGTCGTTCCAGCCACTCAAATCCAAGCACCAGAGGGGAACATGCAGAGGGAAAAACAAAAAATGTTAAGGTTTCACGATGATTACCTGAGATTAACAGCTCGAGGGGTTGCATTTGATGGGTGACCTGGTGGAGTCTCTTTCCATCAATTGCGGAGACACAGAGAGGCTGGGTTAGAGGGACTGTTTCAATTTGAAGCTGCTGGACAAGATTGGAGTCAATTAAATTCCGTTCACAGCCTGAATCGATGAAAGCAGACAATGTGAGATTCTGATCTGAGAAGAATAAACATATATATATATATTAATTCCCAAAAAAGTCAGAGCCCCTTAGCGGGCCAGTCTTCTCTTCTCCTCAGTTAGCTCCCCTTGGTGTCCAAGCCACTCAACCAGATCTACCCCGTGTCCTAGCTCCTCAGTCCGAACTAGAGACTGAAATTTTTTCGGGAATCCCACGGGTCAAGGGATTCCTATGGGATTCCCGTGGGATGGGAGTCAGTATTAGTAACGATCACGTGATTGGGACGGTACAGGATTAAACATTAATGGGAGCAAACCAACAGTAACTAAAAAAAAGCTAGGATCGATGCCAAAAAATAAAATAAAATAGAAAGAAAAAAAATCCAGTACTGGCGCGGCGCCGCCATTTTGTAGTTTTTTTCCTTTAAGCCTACACTATAATGCGAGTCAAAAAAACGACACGACCCAAAAACCAACAGTGATTCCGCTCTGAGTTTTTCACCCGCGCTCAAAAACAACAAGAATGAGGCTCTGTTTGAAATCCTGGGCTGCATCCTCCAAGGACGCGGTCTACTTTGACTGGATCCTTTGAAGTCCGTGAAAATAAGGAGACCGGAAGAGTTTTGGCTGGGAATTCGACTACCCTTCGAGGTCTACCCTTCGGCGGGTTTTACCGCCGTATGCTCTGTTGCTTAGCAACCGAGAAAGTTGACACACAAAAGCAGGAAAAGAATGAAAACCGAAGTTTCCAAAACTGTTTGTTTATTTATTTCTTTTTTATTGTAAAGTGAACAAAGACTGATGAGAATCCAGAGTGGAATAAAGGTTCCACCTACCGGGAGCAGGAACAAATCAAATCAAATGTAATGATAGAAACCTTAGTCAGTTAAATAACCTGCTGCTGTCATTCTGCACATCTCTGATGTTGCTGCTATTTTCAAATATCCATTACTGTAAAAATGTCCATAGCTGCATATTGGTTATTTATTCTCCAGTTTTATATTGTTAAAACACTTTACAGGATGTTATTGTTTATATTTTAACTCTTCCCTATTATGTTATTCTTATACATTTTTCTAAGGTCCACATTTGTGTGACCATTTTCAATAATCTTTCTGCTGCTGTAAATCTGCCCATTATGGGAAAATAAAGGGATTTTCTATTCTATTCTATAAAAGGGGTAAAAAGATATAAGTAAATCTAAACAATATGTATTAAAAACGTATCTGCAAAATCTCTAATATTAAACAAGAAAAAAATCTTAGTTAAGCATATTGTGCAAAACAGCAATAAAAAGATAAAAATCCTATCAGATTTATAGTCCCCCCCCCCCTGCAGATATATTAGAATCTGTCCTTAAATTACAGCCAAACCCATTTACACAGTAACAGATAAAAGCCTTTAGATAAATCAAACATTACCGCCACATATCTGACTCAATAACCATTAAAACAACTATTTTCATTCATTTCAGACGGAACTATTCACAGACTGGATTATATTAAACTGAACTTCCAATTTTCACCACTGTTTGGTGGCAAGTAACCTTTACCCTGATCACAGCTTGCTTGGTCTCGCAATGAATCCTGGGTAAACCAAGGATACTGAGGATACATCGGACCTGTCCTTCAAATCGGGCAAAAAGAAGGACGCATTTTAAGGACGCATAACGAGGACTCTTGGAATCCGACCAGACCTCGGCGCCGCGCTATGACGTAATCGTCCTTCGAATCTGGCCTTCTGAGGACGTGTCCTAGGTTTTCGAACAGAGCATGTGAGTGGTGCGGGAGTGGGAGTCATTCTGAATGGGAGCGGGATGGGAGTGGGAGTAATTTCACCAGGAGTGGGACGGGACAGGATTTAGATTTCTACTCTGGCCCGGGATCGGGACGGGACACAATTTTTTTCTGTGGGAGTGGGACGGGACAGGAGTGAAAATCCACTCCCGTGTCAGTCTCTAGTCAGAACCTGTAACCAAGGGCGTAGGTTTGATTTCAACTTTGGTAGGGACACTATTGGTCTTAAGTTTCATTGGTGTGATGTCACTGGTCCATTGCAAAACTATGCATGCTCTTTTTTATGCTTGACGTGAGGATCAGGGTGCATTTTGTTTAAAGAGAAAAGCAGCAAACACAGTAGATGCTGTTTATCAATGTTTGAAGCATCACCAGCTCTGAGGAATGTGGAGTTAGGACTTTTTTCCACTTTGAAAAGGATTGCATTTGAATTGACCAGCAACTTAGACAGTAGGTAAACACCTGCCTATCTAAACAAATATAGTCTCAATATGTCTGTTATATTAGGATTTATCCTGTATTTTGTTTTGAATATATAGGATTGTGCAGAGATAAATGGAGGTAAAACCCATTCTTATCTTTAATATGCTCTCTCTGTATCATGAAACAAAGCAAAATAATACATTCAAGGGACGGCAAATTTATTGTATTTACATGTTAAAGGGAACTAGAAGAGGAACTGACACGGAGCATTTAAAATATTAAATTCACTATACAAGTTGTACATCTGGGCTGTAGTTACTCTGTGTTGCCCATTTCATGTATTTTATCTGGGGCTGAAACAATTCATTGGATTAATCGGATTAATCATTTATTGAATGAATGTCAACGAATGTATTAATCGATTAATCATTAACTCGAGTCTAGAGACTGAAAAACATGCCTTTAGTTGACAGAGCAACCCACTTAGAGCAGTAAATATACCAAAAAATAAATAAATATGTATATATATATATATATACCCGTATTTTCACGACCATAAGGCGCACCGTACTAAAAGGCGCAGTCTCAGTTATGTGTCCCATTTCTGTATTTAACACACACATAAGGCGCACCGGACTATAGGGCGCGTTTTTTATATACAGGTACATGTCCTCTACTACCTTTAAATACCTCTACTGCGTATTTAAAAATACAGCGGGAGCAAAACTGAGTATGACTGTGCTTTATTCATGTATTTATTACAAAGTATTAATCAAACCTGGGTGCTGGCCGTGAGACAGACACATCGCAGATGACACAGCGCTGTGATCACTCCTAAATTAACTTAAAATCCTGAAACCTGCCGACGGAATATGTTCGCTTTTATTACCGGTATCCTGGTGCCTGCAGTTTAAATTATTTAGATGAAAAACACCTGCCAGCCGCCGCGGTGAACCCGGAGGCTGCCCAGCCTAGAGGCTGCTGTTGAAGGGATTTCTGCTGTCGGTGCACCGCTGGTATGTGGGGTTCTGAGCGCCTCCGACAGAAATAGATAATCTGGATGAACTGACTGCAATTATTAAGTTTTCAGGTGGACTTTTTCACTTAAAAACATATTAAAACTACTTTATTCCCACTGATCACAGCAAATATAGCTGCAAGATTTAGATTATTTAGATGAAAAACACCTGCCAGCCACCGCGCTGAAGAGGAGGAGACCCGCCCAGAGGCTGCTGTTAAGTTTTCAGGTAGAAAAATAGAGCGGGAGCAAAACTGAGTATGATTGTGCTTTATTCATGTATTTATTAAAAAGTATTAATTAAACCCATCAAAGTTGTCATCCTCTGTTTCTGAATTAAACAGCTGTGCTAAATCAGACATGCCAGTTTCCCCTTCTTCGCTGTCAGAGTCACTTTCCGTGCAGCGCGGTTCCTCAGAAATAATGCCGGCTTTTGCGAAAGCTTGAACAATAGAGCCAGCAGACACGTTAGTCCAAGCATCAACAATCCATCCGCAAACAGTGGCGTAACTTGCCCGGCGCTGCCTTCCACTTATCATGAAACTGTGGTCTCAGTCTGTCATCCATCGCTCCCACCCCGCTCGCAGCCTTACTTTGAACGGGCGCTTCACACCGATGTCGAGCAGTTGAACTTCCTTTGTCAGACCCCCGGGATAACGGCGAGCACAGCGTTCATTTGATTCACCTTTTTTTCACATCGGCTGTGAGATGGGCACGCAGCGATGGTGATGCGTGGAAAAAACCACCTGGTCTCCTCACATAGGCTACCCCTGCCTCAGCCACGCTTTCATCATCTCCTCATCCATCCAGCCCTTTTCATTTGCCTTAATATCATATGTCATCAGAGCGCTGTGTCTGTCTCGCTGTCAGCTCCCAGATCAGCTTCTCTGATTGGTTGATGCGGCGCGTCCAGCAGCAAAACTTCAATTTTTCCATCTCGAGCAGCAGCAGCGCGTTGGCGGCGCGCTCCCGAAGCGCTGTGCCTGCTGCTCAAAACGCGCTGCGGGACCTTTTGCTGCGCCTATACGCGCGTCAACCATTTACTTTGCATGTAAACTCGCTGCTTCTGCTGCACCTGCTGCGTCCGGTTCACAGCGAGCACAGCATTAATTTGTTTCACCATGTTTTTCACATCAGCTGTGAGATGGGCACGCATGGAGTCAGATTAACAGCGATGGTGATGAGTGGAAAAAAAACACCTGGTCTCCTTTCATTCAGCCACTCTTTCATCATCTCCTCAATGAGGTGGTCTCAAAAGTTGCAGTTGCAACACACATAGGGCGCACCGCACCAAAGGGCGCACCGCACATTTTGAGGGGAAAAAAAGACGTTTATGTGCGCCTTATAGTCGTGAAAATACGGTATATATATATATATATATATATATATATATATATACAGTGTTGGGAAAGTTCTCTTTCTACGTGAACTAGTTCAAAGTTCAGTTCACACATTTTAAAATGAACTAGTTCAGTTCATAGTTCACAATTCCAAAAAACGAACTAGTTCATAGTTTTTTTTTTTTCATATATTGCTCAATTACACCATAGCCTACTGTAGAACCACAGACGGCAATTATTTTATCAGTTGTAACTCTGAAACTGTGCGTCAGATTTCATCTTCATATCCAGTTTTGAATCCTTATCCAACCAGGGTTTACATTAGCATTGAGGGGACAGCATTTCCCCATTGTTGCTTTAACGCTTTGTTGCTGTCCATTCACTTCACACTAGTAGCAGCTGCAGCTTTCACCCCTACAGTATATTCTCAGAAACATCAGGAAAAATGTGCTGCTTGAATGGTCTTTTTATGAGTAATTATTAAAAGAAAAACAGGAAAGTAGTCTTTAAGGTGCAAATGTTTTTTTTTTATTTTAATAATTTTTTCCATTTGAAATTCCATTTCAATACATACTAAAAAGGAATCCTGGAAAATTATACCAGGCAGGTTTAACAAACAAGTTACATGGATAGTAAAACCCTCAAGAACAGGGGTCTTCTATGTTTTCCGGACCAAGGACCCCCAAACTGATGGCGAGATGGAGCGGGGACCCCCTAACTATATATATTGTATGAAATTGTGTCCTATAGTCACTCTATTACAGATGGAGTAATGTAAAGAAATTAATTTCTCCCTGGGATTATTAAAGTTTTTCTGATTCTGATTCCTGGTTGTTGTGAAGGAAACGGTGTCCAGCTTGAAAGAGCTCCTGTGTGTCGCTGAATGTGAGCATTGATGACTGAAAGACATCTTTTGTCTCCATTTATCTGTTTACTACAGTGTGTTGATTTCATGTTAATGAGTATTTAAAGACATTTCAATTAGTGGGGGAAAAAAATGCAGGGGGGGAATATAAAAATATCAACTAACCATGCAGACCCTCATGCAGTACCTCCGTAGACCCCCTCGCGGATCCCCTGTTGAAGACCTCCGCTCAAGAAGATTTTACTAACACAAACTGAGGGACCAGGCTGAGGTAGGAATTTAAGGTTACTGAAGTGCGGATTTTTTTACTGAAAGCCGGCGGGCAAACTTGTTGCCATCATCCTCACCGACCACCTGGTCATAAAACTGTTTTAAGTCGCCTCCATGCTGCTGTGGCTTCCACGCTGCATTTTGTTTTGATGACGCACGCGGCTGTAGGCTACGACACTGGTAGCTGCTGTTGCAAGATTGGGTGTTTTTCCCGCTACATATTAAGGCCTGTTTACGGTGTGATTTAGCCGGGGTTTCGCCTGGAGGACTCTATAGAAATCTGGCAACCTATTGAACGGAGCTGAACTGAGAGAGCGTGCCGTTCACAGACAGCAGAATGAACGAGTTCACAATAACGTTCATCAGGCAATAATGCAGTACGTTCAGTTCACGTTTGCCCAAAATATGAACGAGTTCATGAACTTTCGTTCAATGAACGCGTTCAGGACCAACACTGTATATATATATATATATATATATATATATATATATATAAACATAATATAAAAATATAAAATATAAACAAATATAAAAACTATTCTTTCATGAACCTTTGGCTATCTGATTATTTATCAATTAACCAAAAAATTATCAACAGATTAATCGGTTTGCAAAACAATTGTTAGTTGCAGCCTTAATTTTATTATAACATTCCAAACACATTTCTTAAATAATACATCTGAAGTGGAGTCAACCAAACAAACATGTTAATCATGCAAACTCTACTAAAATTCATGAGGCATCATTTGTGAGCCCCAAAAGAAATCACAGAATCCAGTTACTCTTATTAAACTAAATTAAACTCTCAGCATAAGCCACTTCTCTCTCTACCTGTACTGCAACATCACCACTCATTGTTTGAGTTCCATAAATTCAGCAATATCAGATAGAAATTTCAATTTATATTGTACATAAATAAAAAACTTTGGTTTAATTCTTATTTTGTTGTGTCTTCTAGTTATTTTATTACTGGATATCTGTCTTTCCTAGAATCATATATTGTTACTATTTATACAAGTGTGTTTTTAATATAAAAGGTTTAATGTAACAAACTTTTATATCATCCCATGTTACTGTCTGACTGTTAAAATAACTCTACGTCTATTTTCTTTTTTAGTGGCATCATCTACAAAGCACAACACTAAGAATGTGTCATGATCTTATCTAAAGGTCTGACCCAAAATGCAGAAGACCAAACAGAGAGACCAGGGAAAAGTTTAACAGGTTTATTAGAATAGTTACATGAGTCCAATGCTGCTCTGAACACTGCTCAACCGGAACTGAAAGGTGAGGGGAAGACACTGCGGTTAGTTCGGGCTCAGTGGGAAATTAGATTTTTGGGCTTGAAGAGGAAGAATAGGTTGCAGACTCACGTTACCAACAACAGTTGTCCTTAATAAAATCCAGTCTGTGTGGGATGTTCCAGTGATAGTCTTGTTTTATGTTGGGCGGACAGGGTTTACTCAGACAGCGGTTGTTCCTCGGTGAACGAAGAAAGCTGACTGCCACTCAGATTTCCTGCAGTACTTGAACGGGTCGTAGTGGAGAATCATCCCTTTCTCAGTGCAAAGCACAAACTATCTCTTGGGGAAAGTGGATCCAAACCTCCTGTTTGAACCCCAGCTCAGTTTGAAGCTCAGTAGATCCTCGCAGAGAGAGAAGGTCAGAGAAATCCAGTTTGCAGGATGACTTCCTGCCGAGAGGCAAAGACAAAAACAAAGTTAAACTCAGGTTGACAAAAACTCAGCTTGACTCAGCAAAAACTCAGCTTGGATAGAGTACCCAAAACTGGCAAAACAAAAACTCAGGTTAGACTCTTCTAAACTAAGCATGGCTAGAGTACCCAGTATTGGCAAACACTCTGGCCTCGAGGGAGTGGCAGTCAGCAGCTCAAGAACACTCCACAGGTAATGAGGCAACGAGCTGCAGGTGTGCAGGGAGGCCCAATGAGGACAGAGCACCACCTGGTGGAGGAGGAAAGGAAACACAAAAACAGACCACACAAACTGGGTTCCTGACAGAATGAGCCTAAGTTTATTTTCATCATTTTCAACAATTCTAAAAAAATATATAACACTGTTTTATCTGAAAATTTATATCCAAAATAAACAGCCAAATTTAAGCATTTTTACCAGACACTACTGTTTGTACTAATATACTTATGGACAGTGTAGAAATCTTTGTAAAATAAAACCAATGTTTGTACTCGTCTTTATCCTATTTCTAGAAGTAGGAATAATCAATTAAACATCAGTTTTATTATGTTGAACTCTAATTATGCTTTCTATATAAAAAAAATATCAGATGTTTAGGTGCCAGCTCGTGTTGTTATACTCTAATTTAACAGCACAGTTACTGACTTAAAGGAACAGGAAGGAGCAGGTCTAACACCGCTCCCTCTGAGTGCCTCTCTGGTGCATAACAGCAGCAGCTACCAGGCAACAAAGCTGCGAGAGGAGCGACTGTTGCAACAATGCTGGATTGTAAATAACATGTAATTCACATAGATTTATTGGTGCGGACAAGTTGGTCGGTCCAAGATTTTGTCCCTAAGGTCCCTATGCAACCTTCGCCCATACCTGTAGGTGTTCACTCTCCTTAGTCAGAACATGAAGTGGCTTCCTCTCCTTACTCAGGCCCTTTTAAAGTTTCTCCTCAGGCAGATTCACTTAGCGCTTCTCCGCACTCTGATCCCTTTAGTGTTCCATCTTAGTTATATCCTCCTTTTGCTCTGTGCCATCCAGAGACCCCTGAACCCCAGGAATGATCAAATGGTGAAACAGAGAACTGTGAGAGCTACAAGGTTGTGAAGTTTGTGAGTAATCATGCTTTATAAATGAGAACATTGAGCATTTTTCAGCATTTGCCATATGTTTTAACTGCTGGCTAAAATGATTGTGGTCCAAATGCAAGTAGCAACTAGTTGAGATCATGATAGCAAGAGAACTAGAATAAGAGGATGGACCATGGCGTGATGTCATCATTAAAATAAACCATGTATGTTTCGTATGGGCTCAGAACAATGAGGAAACTGTTTAATGCCATAGTGTGAAATGAAGCACACTGTATTAGGAAAACCTATAAGAACCTTGTGAAAGAGGTTTTAAAAAAGTGTTAGAGTTCTGTTTTTTCTTTTTTTGTTTTCTTTTGGATATTCAGTTTTGTTTTGCTCTTTCTTTTCTAGTTTTTTTATGTTTTAATCCTTATTTTGTTGTATTCTTTGTTTTTTTTTTCTGTCTCAGTCTTGGTTCTGTTATGTTTTCTCTTTGAGTGTTTATTTTGCTCCATGTTTTATAGTCTAAGTGGTTTAATTCTTATTTTGTTGTGTTTTCTAGTTAATTTAAGTCTTCAAGGTTTTTATTTGTTGCCCTCTGTTGCCCTCCTGTGTTCTCCCTTTTCCCTAGCTCCTTTTCTGTTCTGCTCTTTGCACACCTGTTCCCAATCTGCTCATTAGCCCTCTCTTTGTTTTAGTCTCCTATAAATGCTCTCTCTCTCCAGTTCTTTTTTACTGGGTCCTCGTCTAACTTCGTCAAACTTCCATGTTGTGATAGTGATCCCCCAGATGTCTCCATGCTTTCTGGTTCGTTTTGACTTGCTTTCATGTTTGATTTTTGGGATTTTTGGACCCCTGGTCTCATGTTAGTTTGGACTTTGGTTTCTCTTTGGATTTTGGATCACTGTTTGTTTTTGCTCTTTGTTTTCTTAATTGGATTTTTGGATGACCTGCCTCTGTTTTCAGTTTCCCTTTCATTAAATCTAAAGAAATTCACCTCTGCCTTCCTGCCTTTGTTGGGATCTGGAGATTCTCCACCTTCTCCAGCAGAGTGCGCTGTGGATCTCCTGGACTGGAGCCCTCCAGCACAGCTGATGCTCATCAGCCCATCAGGAGACCTGCCTATATAAGCAGCAGCCAGACCTTCCTTCAACGCCGCAGTGTTGACCAAGTTTGGTTAGCGAACCTGAGCCTCTGAACTACTAGAATCTTTGTCTCTAAGAGAAACCCAATTCTAACCAGTCTCTGTCTTCTCGCTCCTAGGAAACCTGTCTCTCGTCTGAAGCTCTGGATGAGC
Organism: Cyprinodon tularosa; assembly: GCF_016077235.1. Classification (NCBI taxonomy): domain Eukaryota; kingdom Metazoa; phylum Chordata; class Actinopteri; order Cyprinodontiformes; family Cyprinodontidae; genus Cyprinodon; species Cyprinodon tularosa. Next base: position 49,525 of record NW_024037980.1, on the reverse strand, counting down.
TTAGCCTGTTACCTGCCTGCCTGTCCTAGAGAGCCAAACCTGAAGATCTCACTCTGGAATCCACCTGCTGCTCTCTGGGAAAGAGCTATCACTCAAACCAAGGTCGGACACTAACCGTCAGAAGCTAGACGCTGCAGCTGCTGAGCACTCTGCTGAACCAACAGTCTCTGGACCCAACCGGTTCCCTCTCTCAGAGAAAAAAGCCTGAACCAAGTCAAGGCATTTTCAGAAATATCAGAAAACTCAACAACTCATCAGTAAATCTGGCTAATCAAACTATCCGTCTCTGCAGACGGCTGAGAATCCTGCCCGGACCTGTTTCCAGAATCCAGTTCATGTTTTCTTGTTAAAACCTTTAATAAACTCTGTTGAACTTTTACCCAGTCTCCAGTGGTGTTCTGCATGTGGGTTTATTTCCTAAACCAACCATGACAGCCTTTGCTTTTGGGTCAACTATCCTTAACCAAATCCTGACAAAAAGAAGTTTTCTTTTTTAATCTTCCTCCTTTTTTAATTACTTCAACACCTCGAAAACTCTAACATTTTCCTGGTGTTTGAAAGCCATTTAGGAACTCTAATATTAGAAATAATTACCTATGACATAAGATTACATTGGTCTACACAGCTATGATATGAACGGCGAGATAAAATATGTGTATTAAAGTAAAATAAGTTAGAAGTAAAAGGAAAAAGTGAATGAATTAGTGGTTTTAGGCTCCTTGTTTGAGCAATGGAGAAGTACATGTAATAAAGCACATAACAGAAGGGGACAAGGAATTGATGGCAGACAAAAGATGCAAACTTATAATGAGCTGAAGCAATAAAAGTTAAAAAACACTGATGAGGATTTTTTGTTAGATGTCTATAACATCGGCTGAACATTTAAACCAAGTATTTTCCTCATGATCGCTGAGTCTGAGGGCGGCCATTTTTTCCCAAATATAGTAACCCCTCCCTCCTGCCATCTTCCAGCGGTGACGTCACGGTGCGGTAAGCCTAGCGCCATTCTCCCCGCTTTCCAAGCTAAATCAATGGGAACTACTAGACACATCTGCAATCAACAACAATTATTGAAGATTTCCAGAGGACTTCACCATTGAAATTCACCAGAGCTATAGTGAAACTGACAATGCCCACGTGCATGGCAGCTGGATGCTGGAATACATCGGGTAAAAGTGGAAAAAAGAGTTATTCCACCTTTCTGATTCCTGATCCTCCACGGACGGGTTGGTCGTTGGATCGCCAACTTGAAGAGGGAGGATTTGCCATCGAACTTCTGGCCAGAGAAAAAACCCGTAATATGTAGCCAACATTTGGAAGAAGAATGTTTTCAAGATGACTTGGATAATAGCGCGTTGTAGCAAACACCAGATACAGCACTGGGACTTGATCAACAGCCGATACCGCACCGTGACGTCACTAACCAGTAGGTGGCAGTAGTGTTCTTTGACAAACATGGATGCCTCCAGTAAAGCACATTCACATGAAAATTACTCTGAATTAAAAACACTGATCATTTATTGAACAGGATGGAATCATTTCAGATTTAAAGAACTTTCAGAAGTTTGGATTCTGAATATGAGCGACTTTTCCTTTAAAGCACTAATGTAAATGGGACCTTAAAAAAGCAGAAGATGTTTCAGTATTTGTGGATCACAAAATGTTAACCTGGATAAATAAATTGAAGAATTGGAAATCACATCAATAGTTGTTTTATTTCTATTTCACACCTTCCCAAGATAGTTTGACTGCTGGGATTAGTTTAAAGGAGTCCAATTTTTGGAGAGTGTTAAAAAATAAAAACAACAACAACAAAATTCAAGAGATAAACTTTGTAGGGTTAAATTTTGGGGGAAAAAAACAAAACATATGGTATCACCTTGATGTTCTTATGATGTGAGCATAACTAATAATTAAATAAACATAGAGCAATACAATGAAATGCAAGCTTTGATCACCATCAAAAAATCTGGTTGAATAAAATTATCAAAGTTCCACACTTCCAAATCAGATCCTTCCAAATTAAAAACAGTATAGCTACTAGAGACTTCACCTCTGTAACAGTTTTCCTTTTCAGAACAATTTGCTCAGATACAAAATTATCATTGACATTTAGGAAATAAATAAGAATAAAGTAAGGCATCACCATAACAAAAATGTATTCCTTTCTCCTGTTTGTAAAAAGTACTCCATATTGAATGCAGAGGTAAGGTTGACACACAATCGCACTGTCTCGCACACACACCATGAACACCTTTATGTAAGAAAGAAAAACACAGAATTATCTTAATGTAAAACAAAAGACAAAAAAGATAAAAACACTTGTTGAAGACAGATTATTACAGGACCCATCTTTCTCATTCACTAAACTGAGGAAATTTGAGAGGCAGACTTCTGCACATCAAGTCAAAAGATTAATTAAAAATGAATTATTTTGTCATTAGCATGTGTCTAAGGCTACGTTCACACCAAATGCAGCAGAAGCAGCAAAAACGCTGCGCGATTGGAAAGTGGGTCTGATGAGCGTTGGGCGGAGCTACTCTATCCTTTCTTAGCGTGGAACAATGGCAGCTATCTTTGCTGTGATCAGTGGGTAAAAAGCAAGCTTACTGTGCAGTCAGTTCATCCAGATTACCATCCTGCCTTCAAACATTATTTCTCTGTGGGAGCCGCTCAGACCCTCACATACCGGCGCTGCGCTGTCACTGGGAATCCCCAGCAGCAGCTGCCTCAGGCCCGGTAACCTTTTGGGGGTTTTCCACTACTGATAGCGGTGGCAGAAAGGCATTTTTTACGTAATCAAAACTGCAGGCACCAGAATGATAAAATCAAACATATTCTGCCGGCAGGTTTCTACATTTTAATTTAATTTAGGCGTTAATAAACAGTTTCAGAGAAGTGATCATAGCACTCTGCATCAGCCGTGCTGTGTCTGACTCCCTGCCAGCTCCCAGATCAGCTTCTCTGATTGGTTGATATGGCATTCAATGCATGAACCATTGACCTTGCATGTAAACTCTCTCTATCTCATTCTATCTCTATTCTCCCACTCTGCAGAATCTGTTAGTTCAATCTCTAACGTTCTGCTCTCTCTGCTTTTTCTCATAGTAGCTTCATCTGGTCTGTTCCTGTTTGGCTGTGACTCCATCCTGGAGAGAAATATCAGCTGTGCTGCTGCCATCAACACCTTTGTTTCTAGATGTTGGAGCTTGGCCTGTTTTCCAGTGTAGTCCTGTTTCTCTGACTGTGACTAACTGGATGTGCTCTCTTCATCCTCTGACATGGGAGCTGGCTCGGAGCTCGTCTGCCTGGCTGTGTGTTTCCTGGACGGGGCCGCCTGTGGAGCTGGTTGACAGTTGCCTTTTGTATCTATGCTTCTTTTTCTATGTCTGCTTCTGTCTCCTTCAACTCCAGTTAGACCCAGCAGATGGCCGCTTACCCTAAGCCTTATTTTGGTTCTGCTGGAGATTTATTCCTGTTCAAAGGGGGTTTTCCTCTCCACTGTCGCTACAAGCATGCTTAGTGTGAGGGATTGCTGAAGGGTCAAGGAGTCGATGCAATCAGCTGGTTTTCCTTAGATAGAAAACTTTGAATCAATCTTAATTTATTATCTGGTTGAATTGTCTCTGTAAATTACTTTGAGATGTCGTCTGTTGTGGTTTGGTGCAATAAAAATAAACTGAATTGAATTAAATGAAAAATTTTTAGAAAATGTTTGGTTGGCATATTCTCCACTAATTTTGTATTATATCTCTGTAGTAAACATCTCTCTGTAATATTACAGCGAAAACAGAAAACAGACAGTTTTATGCCGAAGGCGGCGTGAACAGACAGCTGACAGCACATCTTCTATATGCATGTATGGAAATTCAGGGGTTAAAACTGGATTTTGTGTTTAAGTTAAACAAATATGCCCCACCCCCCACCCCCAAAAAAAAGAAATCAAGAAGGAATTAAAACATTTTTAATACCACTTTACATATTCCTAGACAGCAAAAAGCTCAAGATTCACTGTGATAAAACGGTACAGCTTGGCAAAGAATTGCATTAAGAGCAAAAGATTCATGGTCCATAATTAGTTTGTCGTCTGATTAAAGCTCCAGCCATCCCTTCATCTCTCTGCCCTTTGTGCACAAATGTATCAACAGTCATTACGGACATTCACACCAACGCACAAACACACATACACAGACGGCTTAACACTGATATGAGACAAACGTTCATTCTCTAGACTTTTAACTTTCCATTTTCCACAACAAATGACGTTTTTACAGAATGTTGATCACAAAAATGGAGATAATGACCCACGAATAGCACAGCGGTGTACAGTAAGAGCGTTTGTGTCCATGTGGGGACCCTGTTTTCCGCTAAGGTCAAAGGCAGGGGTCTGCAACCTTAACAACTTTAAGAGCCAATTTTGACCCTTGTCCAGCTAATAAAACTTACTTAGAGCCACAAAACATTAAAATATTTTATTTTACAAAAATGAAAAGATAATTTATGTTAAAAAAAATATCAACCGCAGGAGATTTGTCATAAAAAAAAAAAAAAACAATTGTGCCATTTCAAATGTAAGGTTTAAAAATTAAGAAAAAAAGACTTTTGGAAAGTTATGTTTCAATAATTGAACTTTTATTGAAACCATATTGAAACTCAACATTTTAATTTTCCCTCTTAAAAAAAAAAAAATATATATATATATATATATATATATATATATATATATATATATATATATATATATATATATATATATATATATATACATATATATATACATATATATATATATATATTTTTTTTTCTATAATTCTATAAATCTTTTCTATATTTCTATAAATCCAGAATAGAATTTAAAATCCTCCTTCTCACATATAAAGCCTTAAATGGCCAAGCTCCATCTGATATCAGAGATCTGATTGTTCCTTATGTTCCTAACAGAGCACTTCGCTCTCAATCTGCAGGTTTACTAGTGGTTCCTAGAATTTCTAAAAGTAGAATGGGAGGCAGATCTTTTAGTTATCAGGCTCCTCTCCTGTGGAACCAACTACCAGTTTTAGTCCGTGAGGCAGACACCCTGTCTACTTTTAAGGCTAGGCTTAAAACTTTCCTTTTTGATAAAGCTTCTAGTTAGAGTGGCTCAGGTTATCCTGAGCTATCTCTATAGTTATGCTGCTATAGGCTTAGACTGCTGGAGGACATAGGGACCCCCATTTCATCATTCTGCTTCATTCTCTCTCTGTTCTCCCACTCTGCAGAATCTGTTAGTTCAATCTCTAACGTTCTGCTCTCTCTGCTTTTTCTCATAGTAGCTTCATCTGGTCTGTTCCTGTTTGGCTGTGACTCCATCCTGGAGAGAAATATCAGCTGTGCTGCTGCCATCAACACCTTTGTTTCTAGATGTTGGAGCTTGGCCTGTTTTTCAGTGTGGTCCTGTTTCTCTGACTGTGACTAACTGGATGTGCTCTCTTCATCCTCTGACATGGGAGCTGGCTCGGAGCTCGTCTGCCTGGCTGTGTGTTTCCTGGACGGGGCCGCCTGTGGAGCTGGTTGACAGTTGCCTTTTGTATCTATGCTTCTTTTTCTATGTCTGCTTCTGTCTCCTTGAACCCCAGTGGGCCTCAGCAGATGGCCGCTCACACTGAGCCTGGTTCTGCTGGAGGTTTCTTCCTGTTCAAAGGGAGTTTTTCCTCTCCACTGTCGCTACAAATTTATTTAGTGAATTTGAATGTGAATTTTGATTTTGAAATATGAAAAATATATATATATAATGGAGTCTGAAACTTTGCATTGCCTTTTTAGAAGGAAATAAATATATAAAATTTTTTTTGTTTTATATATATGTAATTTTTTTTAACACAAAGATCGCTGATATTTTTGGAAATATTATCATTAATATTATTAATATAAGTTTATGCAATTAGACAGTAGAGAAAATGCTAAACTATGCATATTTTTAGTAAATCTGAGATGAAGAGCCTTTGCAGAGCCTCTTAAGAGCCATTTGCGGCCCCGGAGCCATAGGTTGCAGACCCTGGTCTAAAGGGAAGGGTAAAGTAGTCTGTGGGTGCAAGTGTGTGTTGTTTGTATGTTTTGACACGACAAAACTTATTGAAGGGTCTGTCTTTGCTGTCCTTCCTTTATCTTCCCCTCTCTCAATATGCCAAATTTAGCACTGCAGATCAAACTGAGTGTGTATTTGTGTGTGTGCACTTGTTTCCAGTGTGTATCAGCCCAGCTGTCTCAGATCCTCAGCCTGAGTAAATTAGTTTGAGTTTGAAAAACAAAAACACACCCTGAAGAGACAGAGCACTGAAAATGGAGTTGCTGTAATACAGAGTCCCCCGGAGCCTCTCAGTTGTGTTATTATTCCCTTTCTTAATCACACACAAAGTCCAGCTGCTTCCATTCTCCCATGCTTGTGTGTGACTGTGCTGTGCTGAAAGATGGTTCATCTGATAGTTCTCTAGATTGTCTTTTCAGAAAGGTCACGGCGGAGGCTTGGACATCTGTTGCTTGACATCATGGATTGTAAGCATGTGTTTGTGGGTATGCATGTATGTGTGTGAGTTCAGGTTTAAAACAGGAAATATAGAAGTGCTGGCAGGGAGGAGACGCACGCAATGACAGAAATATGGTCGAGTAGTGGAGCTGATTCCCGGCTGCTGCTTGTTGGTCCCACAGAATCGAGGGATTCTATTGATCCCTTGGCCAACAGGGTCTGATCAGAGAGAGAGAGAAAACAGAACCAATTGTTGGTGAGAAAGATGTATTTACAGATCTGCTTCTTGCAGCTGATCTAACAGAAAAATAAAAACACTTTCTACTATTGCAACAACATTAACCTCTTACCTAGTAGTGTTTTTATAAGAAATAAAAGAAGCAGCTGCAAGTTAAAACTTATTTATGGAGAGTCCAAAAAATAGGAAAACATGACACATATACCCAGTGGTGGAAAGTAGCAGAGTACATTTACCTGATTACTGTACTTAGGTACTTATCTGAGCATCTTTACTTTACTTGAGTCATTTTTTGGGGTGGTACTTCTAACTTAGCCTGGTGAGACCATCCTGATCTCGCGAGCTTTCAAGGTTTCACTCGTTAATCAGTCTGGAGACTCTCCGTTAAAGAAAATTTGGAGCCGTTCACCAAACGAACGTCCAATCAGCGTTGGTTTTGAGGCGGGTTGAGGTGTGACGCAACGAGAAGCGCGACAGTTCAGTCTAAAGAACATGGCGGCTTCAGCCGATGAAACTAGCGTTAGCGTGGCTATCGAGCAAGTTTTATCGGAATTACAGAGTATTTCTTCACTGAAAGAAGAGCAAAACGCTGCTCTGGAGGCTTTTCTCAGAGGAAAAGATGTTTTTACTCTTCTCCCGACTGGCTTGTGGTTGTGTTTCAGTCGGCGCTCTGTTGGTACGTCATATGCTTCGTTGATCTCATTGGTTTATTTGGCCTGTCTATCACCAACATAGGCCAATCAGCTAACCAGTATTTTCGCCCCTTCCCAAAATTACTTCAACGGAAGGTTTCCAGATGGATATGCGGAGCAAATCCATCTGGCAGAGTCAGGTTACTTCTAACTTTCACTCCACTCCATTTCCAGGAAGCTGTAATTTCCTTGTTCCTTTTGGCTCAGCTTAATTTTTTAATCTGTTGTTGTGGTTTTTCTCGCTTGAAATGCAATTTCAATATGGCAGCTGGCGGCCCTTAGGACTGAATCTAGACGCCACTGTTTTAGAGATTTATGGACGTTCCACAGATGTGAGAAACTCAGTGCAGATATTGGTCATTTCTCAATCTGTGTACTTGTGCGTTCTCGTGTCCTCGTGAAACATCATCAGCCTCAGCCCTAGAACTGTTCAATTCACAAGAACAAGAAGACTGAGCACAGACAAAGTCCCCGGATGTAGTTCTCACCCCTCCCTCTTTACCCAGCATGCATCAGCGCAGAATTGACCATTCACGGGATTGACAGCTGTCAACTTTTTTTTTATAATTAATAATTTCTAACTGAACTTTATTGCTCTCACCTTGGAGAAATCTACCTGTGCATTTAAACCACCCCCAGGGAGCAGTGTGGGGTTAAGGGTCTTGCTCAGAGATCAATCACATTGACTTGTTTTGCCTTACAGAAACCTGGCTGCAGCAAGAGGATTATGTGAGCATAAATGAGGCAACTCCTTCAAGCTATTTAAATTTTCACATACCCAGAAGTTCTGGGCGAGGAGGAGGAGTAGCAACAATCTTCCAGTCTGACTTACTGATTACTCCCAAAAGAATTAATACCTACAACTCTTTTGAACATTTAACCCTTAATTTGCCTGATCCAAATTTCAAGGCAAGAAAACCTCTTCTTTTTGTAACTTTGTATCGTCCACCAGGTCCTTACTCTGAATTTTTAGATGAGTTTTCAGAGTTCCTTTCTGATTTGGTATTAAATACTGACAGGGTCATCATAGTGGGAGATTTTAACATCCATGCTGACATTGTAGGCGATAGCTTAAGAGCAGCCTTTAATGCTATCTTAGACACTATTGGCTTCAAAATGTGAAAAGTCCCACACATTCTCATCTTCATACTTTGGATCTTGTGCTGACATACGGCATAGAATGTGAAGAAATAACAGTATTTCCTCACAACCCTGTCCTCTCTGACCACTTTCTAATAACCTTCAGGATTACTTTAACAGAGTTCTCCTCCCCCAAAAGAAGGTTCAATTTTAGTAGATCTTTATCAGATAGTGCAGTTATAAATTTTAAAGAATCGGCTTCACTTTCTCTCTCCTCTGTGTCGCTGAGCAGTGCTGCAGAGTGCAAAAGCTTAGCTTATTCCCCTTCACAGGTTGATGATTTTGTTGATGGGGTTGCTAGTTCTCTGCGTACTGCCTTAGACAACGCAGCTCCTTTGAAAATGAAAACCGTTAAAAATAGAAAGCTTGCTCCTTGGTTTAATGCAGAGCTGCGTACTTTGAAGCAAAATGCTAGGAAACTGGAGAGAAAATATCGCTCCACAGGCCTGCGGGAGTCCTTCCTAGTCTGGAAAAATGGTTTACTGCTGTATAAGAGGACCCTTTGTAAAGCAAGAGCAGCATACTTCTCCTCATTAATAAAGGAGAATAAGAATAATCCTAGATTTCTTTTTAATACAGTTGCCAAACTCACCCAGAGCCATAGCTCTGTTGAACCGTCCATTCCACCTGCTCTTAGCAGCAATGATTTTATGGGATTCTTTATAAATAAGATTGATCTTATTAAAAATAACATCATAAGCACTCCTCTATCCGCGATTGTACCTGAGGTAGTCATGGAATCTGAACCGGGTTTAGACTGCTTTGATCCAGTTGAACTTTCTGAATTAGCAAAATTATTGTCTTCATCTAAGCCTTCAACTTGTATGTTAGATCCAGTTCCAACCAGGTTATTTAAGGAGGTATTCCCTTTTATCTCCTCCTCCATTTTAGATGTGATTAATCTATCTCTGTTACAGGGATATGTACCTAAAGCTTTTAAGGTTGCTGTAATTAAACCTCTGCTTAAGAAACCGTCTCTTGACCCAGATGACTTGGTCAATTATAGACCTATATCCAATCTTCCTTTCTTATCCAAAATTCTTGAGAAAGTAGTTGCCAAACAAGTTTGCGATCACTTCCACCATAATGAACTTTTTGAAGAGTTTCAGTCTGGCTTTAGAGCTCATCATAGCACTGAAACAGCTCTGGTGAAAGTCACTAATGATATTCTCATGGCCTCAGATAATGGACTTGTGTCTGTGCTCGTCCTGTTGGATCTTAGTGCTGCATTTGATACAGTTGACCATAATATTGTTTTAGAAAGACTTGAATATTTTGTTGGAATTAAAGGAACAGCACTAGACTGGTTTAAATCTTATCTATCTGATCGAATTCTGTTTGTTCATGTTAATGATAGATCTTCAACACGCTCAAAGGTTACCTGTGGAGTACCACAGGGATCAGTGCTAGGACCAATTCTCTTTACTTTATACATGCTCCCAATTGGTAGAGTTATTAGACAGCATGGGATAAATTTCCACTGTTACGCTGATGATACCCAGCTATATCTGGCTATAATCCAGATGAAGCTAACCCATTACATAGATTACAGGCATGTCTTGAAGACATAAAATCCTGGATGACTCTTAACTTTCTGCTCCTGAATGCAGACAAAACAGAAGTTATAGTCTTGGACCAGAGTCTCTGAAAAAGAAGCTGATTAGCCAGTCACTTCATTTGGATGGGATTAAACTGATTTCAGATAATAAAGTAAAAAATCTTGGTGTTATTTTTGATCAGGACCTGTCATTTAAATCCCATATCAAAGAGGTTTCTAGAATTTCCTTCTTTCATCTGAGGAACATTGCAAAAATTAGAAATCTCCTGTCCAGGGGTGATGCTGAGAAACTAGTCCATGCATTTGTTACTTCAAGGCTGGACTATTGTAATTCTTTACTATCAGGAAGTCCACAAACTGTAGTTAAAAGCCTTCAGCTGATCCAAAATGCTGCAGCCAGAGTTCTAATGAAAATGAAAAAGAGAGATCATATCTCGCCTATCCTGGCTTCTCTTCATTGGCTTCCTGTTAAGTCAAGAATAGAATTTAAAATCCTCCTTCTCACATATAAAGCCTTAAATGGCCAAGCTCCATCTGATATCAGAGATCTGATTGTTCCTTATGTTCCTAACAGAGCACTTCGCTCTCAATCTGCAGGTTTACTAGTGGTTCCTAGAATTTCTAAAAGTAGAATGGGAGGCAGATCTTTTAGTTATCAGGCTCCTCTCCTGTGGAACCAACTACCAGTTTTAGTCTGTGAGGCAGACACCCTGTCTACTTTTAAGGCTAGGCTTAAAACTTTCCTTTTTGATAAAGCTTATAGTTAGAGTGGCTCAGGTTATCCTGAGCTATCTCTATAGTTCTGCTGCTATAGGCTTAGACTTTTGGAGGACATAGGGACCCCCATTTCATCATTCTGCTTCATTCTCTCTCTGTTCTCCTATTCTGCAGAATCTGTTAGTTCAATCTCTAACCTTCTGCTCTCTCTGCTTTTCCTCAGAGTAGCTTTGCCTCGTCTGTTCCTGTTTGGCTGTGACGTCATCCTGGAAAGAAACATCAGCTGTGCTGCTTCCATCAACACCCTTGTTTATAGATGTTGGAGATCGGCCTGTTTTCCAGTGTGGTCCTGTTTCTTTGACCGTGACTGAGTGGATGTGCTCTCTTCGTCCTCTGGCATGGGAGCTGCCTTGGAGCTTGTCAGCCTGGCTGTGTGTTTCCTGGACGGGGCCGCCTTTTACAGCTGCTTTTTGTATCTCTGCTTCTGTCTCCTTGAACCCCAGTGGGCCTCAGCAGATGGCCGCTCACACTGAGCCTGGTTCTGCTGGAGGTTTCTTCCTGTTAAAAGGGAGTTTTTCCTCTCCACTGTCGCTACAAGCAGGCTTAGTTTGAGGGATTGTATTTGAGTCAATGAGTCGATGCAATCAGCTGGTTTTCCTTAGATAGAAAACTTTGTATCAATTTGACTGTATGATCTGGTTGAACTGGAAAGTGCCTTGAGATGACGTGATTTGAATTTGGCGCTATATAAATAAACTGAATTGAATTGAATTGAATAGAGAGCTAGAGTGGCAGTCTGTGGGAGTGTCTCTTGAAGCCAGAACCTGAGAACTCACAATTCTGTGCCATAAACACTAGGCTGGCACTGGATTTGTCGAAACTTTAAAGCCTTTCAGCATAAAATAATTATTTTGATCAAGGTGACAAATCTACTTCCTTGTATGTGAAGTACCAATAGTTTACACCCGATAAAACAGTCTTCTTTTTTAGGAATATATACAATCAATATGCTGTAAATTGTAGTAACTGATTTGTCGCAACCTTAACTTACTTTGAAAAACTGGATCAAGCTGGAAAACATACGTTTTCCTGCTTGGTGCTATTGCATTGATGGATGTTGACCTGGCTGGCTTTCAATGGACCGGAGTGAGGAAGAATATAGCTTGGCGATTTGAAGAATTTTGACGGTAAAGAATGCAATTTTGAACCTGAAAGCAATTTTGCTAACGGTATCTGACTCTATATTTAACCTGTTTCAAAAGAAGGTGCAAATGGTCTGTATGCGTAATTGCGCACACATGGCAGCGGTTATTGTCGCAAGAAGGAGACATGGAAATGAAGCAAGGAGACGCAGAGAACGCATTTTTTCACTCCGTGTGAATATTTTTAGAATGAACAAGGAAATGATCATCAAAACATGTCGTTTATCCAGCATTGCCATTTTGGAGCTGTTGGGGGAACTCCGAATGGATTTGGAGCCAGCCACAAGGAGGACCCACGCAATACCAGATATCACAAAACTCCTTGCAACATTGCACTTTTTTGCAGCTGGGATCTCCGAATCTCGTTTTTCAGAAGTGCTGTCCAACGTTCTAAATGCCATGTCGCCCTGACGCCCTACTGGAGAACCCCGACCTGTGGAGCAACATGCCAATGCTGCGGGGATGCATACGCGCAAAAATCTCCTCCACACTCACTTCTTGTGAGCCATTTGGTATGCACTTTTTTACAGGCCAATACAAAACACCTGTTTTCTGTTTTTGTTTTTTTTTTTTTACTGCAGTGAAGTAGAAATTCAGCCACATACCACCTTAGGGAATAAAGGTTGCCAAAGTATATATATATATATATATATATATATATAATTTTTTGGAGGGGGTGGGGGTATCACTGTAAGATTAAAATTTCTTAATGAACTAGTTTGCACAAACTACTTTGCCGCAAACCACAAAACGTGCAAAACCATCATTTAAATAGGGCGTCTCCAACAGTTTTGCACCTGCCACCAGTTACGCAATCGCTCTTGTTAAATCACCCGCAAACCATGGTTCAGCCCCTCGCGCAAAATTCCAGTTTGCGAGCGCAAATTACTGCACGCAAAATTGGATCTTGATAAATCCGGCCCATTATGTATTAGTAGAGCATTCAACACTCTCTCTGTGCAAACCGAAAACTCTAAGGCATGTTGGGTTCTTTACATTCTAGGTAGACAGTTGGGATCGATTAGAGTGACTCACCTCCTCACACTCATAATCATCAGAGGGCATGCACTTCGGACCGCCATCCTGAAAAACAGCAGGACACACAGACACATTCATTGTCCATTTAGTCCATTACTTATTAACAAGAGATTACTGTGCAAGACTTTGCTTATAGACCATTATTGACCAAAATCAAAGTTATCTTAAAGATTAAATCATATATCTTTATTTTCATTTGATTTGCCAACAGTATAATGTGTTACAGTGATTTCATTTCAGATACAATAATTGCACAAAATCTACATCTATTGAAACAATTATTCAATGAAACAGGGATTTAAAATCATGATGTCAGATGGTGGCCACATGGTGAAGCAGTTTGTAGCACTATTTCTTTGCAGCAAGAAGTTTCCCGGATTTTTCTGCATGGAGTTTGCATGTTCTCCATGTGCATGCGTGGTACCCCAAAACAAGACCAAAAACATGACTTTTACGTAAATTGGCTTCACTAAATTGTCTTTAGGTCTGAGTGTCTTTGCTTGGTTGTACGTCTTTGTGTTGCCCTGCGACAGACTGGATTTTACCAGAGATTTTACCAGAGAAACACACTGACCCCACCGCAACCCTGACGGAATAGGTGGGAGAAGATGGATGAATGAACGGATGGATTTAGAAAGTTTCAAAGAATTTATTTTTCCAGGTTCAAATTGTTTTCACCTATTGGCTAAAAAAAAACAAACAAACAAAAAAAACAAAAACAGAATCTTGAAAAAATTACAAATAGATTTCTTCGTTACCCTTCAAATTCGGAACTGTCGATTAAGCACATTGATCTACTGTTAGGAATCCAGTTTGTGTGGGTTGTGTTTTTGCGTTTTCTCCCTCCACCACCAGGTGGCGCCTGGTTCTTGTGGCCCTTTCACACACCTGCGGATGGTTGCCTCATTACCGGAGGACCCTTAAGCTGCTGACTGCCACTACCTCGACGCCAGAGTGTTTGCCACTTTTGGGTACTCTAGCCAAGCTGAGTTTTGCTGAGTCAAACTGAGTTTTTTGTCAACTTCAGTCTTAAACTTGTTGTTTTTTTGTCTTTGCCTCTCGGCAGGAAGTCATCCTGCAAACTGGATTTTTTGGACCTTCTCTTCCTGGAAGGATCGGCTGAGCTTCAAACTGAGCTGGGGATTTAAACTGGAGGTTTGGATCTACTTTTCCCCAAGGATTGTTTGAGCTTCACACTGAGCAGGGGATTCATCTCCACAAGAAACCATTCAAGTACCGCAGGAAAACTAAGTGGCAGTCAGCTCCTCCGTTCCTCAAGGAAACTCCTCAACCTGGGTAAACCCTGTCCACCCTCCAACGAACAAGTCTATTACTGGAACAACCCACATCGACTGGATTCGGAGAATCTGGAATCTGGAAAAGTGAGTCCTGTTGCCTTTATTCCCTTTTGCAAATCGAAGCTATAATTTTCCACTGAGCCTGAACTAACCACTGGAACTTCCCCTTCATTTTTCAGTCCCGGTTCACCAGTGTTCAGAGCAACACTGGACCCTTCTCTACCAGTTCTCAATAAACCTGTTAAACCTTCCCCTGGTCTCTTTGTTTGGTTTTCTGCATGTGGGTCAGATCATGACCTCTGCTGTGTTTGCAGTGTTAAATGAATATTCACATCCATAAAATGCATCGAAATGTCCTTACTTCACTCTATCCTCTGCACACATCTACATTCATGTACAACGTTCCTTTTTAAGCTCTCTTATGAGCATGAACATTTCAGACCACATTTAGGCTACATCCAGGCAAAGTCTAAAAAGAAAAGTTTGAATGTCTGAGCAGCTTTGTGAGAGTAGAGGAGTTTAATTAATCTCTACTCCGGATGTCTTCAACAGAGGGTCCGCGACCCCTAGGGGGTCCACGGAGGTACTGCATGAGGGTCGCGAAAGTTTTAGTTGATTAGACTTTTTTATATATTCCCCCCTGCAACATTTTTCATTAATTGAAATGTCTTTAAATACACATTAAGATGAATAACACACAGATAAATGGAGGCAGAAGACGTCTTTCAGTCATCAATGCACACATTCAGTGATACAGCTCTTTCAAGCTGGACACCATTTCATTCACAACACCTGTCCCATCAAGCAGGAATCAGAATCAGAAATACTTTAATAATACAATATGTATAATTAGGGGGTCCCCGCTCCATCTCGCCATCAGTTTGGGAGTCCTTGGCCAGGAAAATGTTGAAGACCCCTGATCTCCTCGCTTGATTGTACATTTTTTAAATCAAATATTGTTCAATATTGTCCAGAGTATTATATATTTATACTAAAATGGTCCAACAAGGTGGATATTTAACTTATTCAACTGCTCAAATATGTAAAAAAATAGGTAATGTATCAAATATGTAAACAAATATGTGAATGTTCATTTTTGTACTGATATATAGGTGTTTTTAGCAAAGAAAGGTTAGATATGCATTTATGAAAAAAAAAAACGTCTCCAGTCTGCAGGGTTTGGTCAGGGTGATTGCTTTTTAGATGTACGTATTTAGCAGAATCTGATGTGGGAATAAATAGCAGCAGGAGACTTAGGAGAGTACTGCCCTGCCTTCAGTTTCTCCAAAGATTATGTTACTGCTGACAGGGCCACAGTCAGCAGCAAAACCAGCCTTTAGCTGAAAACCTTGTTGTACCAAAACCAGTTGAGTTACAGCCTCAATAAAGATTAGTGATACAGTTTTCAATCGGGCCATATATTATACATTACCCCCTTTGCTGATAGCTAATAATTATAACAAAATTAATCACAGATATTACAAATGTACGAATCCACAGTATAGGAGAATATAACTGTAATCTAATAATAGCAGAAGTTGGCAGAAATAGCAGAGCAATGTCACATTCTGCACAGTAGAGTGAGTACCAGCAGGAATGCTGCTACCAACCATGAAACACATATTAGGGGCATTTAACTCAGAATAAAATCACATGTGAAGCTGTGTGAGTCTGGAGCAATAGCACAGGAGGGGGCATGTCCACACACTCGGCTGTCTTATATATCACTGCGCATCAAGAACATTGATCTGGAGATTTAGACCCAGATTGGATTATAGCTCGATACCAAAATAGTGTCTGAATGATCTCAGTAGAAAGTCAAACTATTTTATTGATTTGACAGAACCGGAGTTCTTAAGTTAAATTAGTGACAGTGATTTTTTTCATTTCAAACATAAATTTAGCATAAAATTGTGCTATATATTTGATAAAACAGGTGCAGAGCTTCAGAACTTCAGAAGTGTAGTGGGGGGGGGGGGGGGGGGGCAGTTGCAAAGATGACAAAGAAATTCCTAGAATATAAATATAAATATTTTATGTAACATTTTGACCTTGAGTGAGTATCTGAGTTTTTTCTCCCTTTTTATCCCCAGTTGGATTTGACTAACTTAACACTAGAACTCCCAGAGCCGTCATTTTGACGGTTCTGAGATTTTAAAGGGAAAGAAATATATTTAAAATTCATTTTTTCTTGCTCATGTTAACAGACTTTTTCTGTTTCTATATTTCCTTCATTTTCACGTAGTTTTTTTTAAAGAAAATTAAAACGTAAAACATAAATAGCTATGGGTAATTCTACCTCGATCTATTAGTTGTATTGTAAATTCTTCCTGCGGTTGATTGACGTTCGGTACCGTTGCCTAGCAACCAACATTCTACCTAAAACTTCTTGGGCTTTCAGAAGAAATCTAACCATGACACAGGCTTTAGAAATGCTTCAAAATATTGATGATAGTGATTCGGGTGGAGAGGGAGAGACCGATGAGGAGGACTGGATAGGAAGCGGCTAAGATTCTGACAGCGAGTCTGAAGATGATCAACCATCCCCGGGAAATCGCAGCAAATCAGACAATAGTGAAACTTTTGTTCAAGCACCGCCCACAACTCTGCTGTTACGGCCCAAAATCAAACCAGAGCCCGTTGTCTACTATAATCACACACAGGTCAGGGTGGATGTGTCGGATCAGATGATTAGAAAGGATTCTGTAAAAGCTCCGCCGCGAAGGTGGCCTGTGGTTGAAATTTATGATCTCCTGGAAGTATCAGCTATAAACGCTTTAAACTTTTTTCACGCAGAGATTTTATCCTTGAACTGGTAAAACAGTTGTTAGCAAACCGCAGGTTTCCAGCCCCTCTGCCGCGGAAGAGCAGCTTTAGCGAGGCACAGAAAGCAGCGCCAGGTGCTTCAGCACTGCACTAAAACAGAATCAATCAATTTATGTAAATAAAATTGCAATTTCAAACTTTGAACCTGTGTAGTAAAACAGTCTTACTTTACGGATTTTTTTAAATATAAATTTAGAACACAAATAATAATAGCGTACAATACAGCCTTTGAAAAAATATATATTAAATTTGTTTTAAGGTTTAAATATCCACAATGGGTTTATATTGCACACTAGAACCATCTCAGGTGATGACATCATCACTATTTATGCGTTTCATTGGGAAAACTGTCAGACGTCAAATTGACGGCCAGTGGGAGTCCTAATAGGATCAGAATTCTGGGAGTCCTAGTGTTAAGGATCTAATTGTCCTTTTGGAGCTTTTTTGTTGTCAGTTTTAAAACTTCAATTTCAAAATGTCAGAACCTTAAAGAAAAGTTCTGGGGTCCGTTTCACGAAGCAGGTTTAACAAACTCAGATTGAAATCCACAACTCTAAATTGATCTAGCCTAAAATCGGAAACTCCGAGTGTTCGGTTTCACAACAGCTGCTATGAATCAGTTTATTCAGCTCCAAGTAGAACTCAGAGTTTAAAATGTGTGTAACAGGTATTAAAAGCCATTATCAGTGGAGCCCCGATTCGATGAGTCACCATGACAACAGACAACAGGAAGTGCCTATTTCACCCCACTGGAAGTAGAGATTTTAATGCAGAAATGAAAAAAAAGGAGAATGTGTTTAAAAGACAGAGAAAGGGGCAGATTTAGGAAATTTGGGGCCCTATGTAAAAACAGGCAGGCGGCCTCTGAATTGAGAAGACAACTCAAAAAACAGACCCATCCTACAGATAGAGAAATTATTAATAGAATAGACATCTATTATTTGTTCTAGGTTTATTCTTGTCCCTTTTATTGTCGTTTTTCTCTCTATATTTTGTCTCAAAAGAAGTGAAAGATTTTTTCCAATCACTAAGCTCACTTCACTGAGGGAGCTTTTTTCCCCACGTAGCTTGCTCTCTGCTGTTGGGGCTGCAGCGTGTTCACCTGCCTCTGTGAGCTAATTGCATTCATAACTGTTACATTAGTTTCTGCTAGAGAAAGATAAAGAGGGCACAAGGTCATTAGGAGGTTCTGATGGAGGGAGAAACAAATAGTTCTTTAGATTCACTTTTTTGCAGTTTTGTTTTCTGAATCCTACAAGCTTGAACTTGTCCTTGTTATGATTCTGGTGTGTTTGCTGTTGTTTTTTTCTAGGATCACTTCCTTGCCAGATGATTACCTGTGCTGGCAGATAATAGGATTCGAGCGGGAATTGCTAAGCAACAGTGATAGTTACTCCCTTCTTCAACTCCTACAGGTTTATCTATCAATTCCAGCTCTGCTGACCTGGATACAGAGGAACTAATGCCAACTGGTCATGCACGATTGCTCCTGGAGAAGAGTTACAGTAGCAGCCATTCAAAATGGCCCTTAGCAGTCAAATGCCAGCCGAATGGCAGCCCACTTCCCTACAACTTCCAGACAAATCCCCTCCAACTTCCAGCCACTAGAGTGACCCACTCTATTTTTTTACTCTGAAGGGTTGTGTATCCTCCCGCAGCAGTGTGTCGGAGTTACCTTATCGCAGGTATGACACAGTTATTTTTGATTTATGCCCAATGTTGAAGCGTGGTCTGCGCTATGTTATTCCACGCCACAATGCAATAGGGACAATCACAAACTAGCTAGGATTGTGGGTGTCTTTGTGTCAGTTTGACAAGCTTGTTCACCGTCTACAACCCCTCATCCAACGCCGGATGACACACAGTTCACCTGTGAGCGTTCCCCAAAGACTGGCCATGGCGCTGCGTGTTTTGCTTCGGGTGCAAACCAACAGATGTTGCACAGCTAGCTACAAACTAGCGTCCTAGACGGTGTCTGGGATAGTGTCCGAGGTGTTCCAGGTGTTATGGACGGCACTACAGCCAGAGTTTCTGCCATTAGGTACCAAACAGGAAATACGCATAATGTAGAGCAGATGTAGAATTGTCCAATCAGAGGCCTACCTTCTCTACTCCTGTGACACTATATGCAGCGCCTACAATGTTAGGGAGGTACAACAGAGTGTCTGCAGAGGGTGGGCATATCTGCGTTAGCTCCGGTACGCAGATCACCTGGTTTCTGAGCATAAATCAGGCTTGACTCCACCCTTTCACTGAATTACAGGGTCTGACCAGGAGATGGCGCTTCCATTTAGATCTTAATGTCTAGAAATAATGACAGAAATAATATTTTTGTGCAAATATTGATGTTTAAAAAGAAATTGTAGAGGACCAGCCAAGGACCAATCAAGGAAAGTGGGGACATTTTAAATAGCTACTTGCTTGTATTGTGGTGAGAATTGCGATTTCATCTTCTCCTGCCCTAAAGAGTTAAAAGAAAAGATCTTTCATCAAACTCCCTCTTTTGGACCCAGAAATGTTTTTAAAAAAACAAAACTGTCTGTTCCACCAGAGTGAAGACCCAGGCTCTTAACCAGCAATGCAATACAAAAAATATTACAAATTGTACACCCTGTTTTTGGGATGTATGACTATGGTATGCCCTAATTTTCCCCCAGATTATGGTGGAATATCTAATGTACAACTTCATTCGCACGGAGAAGCACGCTGTGCTGTTTGCAAGCAGGAAAGCCTGAAACTTCGAAAAGTTTACGAAAACGAAAACTCATCAAATGCCTGATTTTTTCCATTTGAAGTTTATTAATCAGCCTCTCTCCTCTGTCGATGATCCAGAAAACAGATTGCTGAAAACCAGACCTGAGTTTACAGTGGTTCCATGGAATTTTAAAGAAATCTCATGACTTTCTAGTAATGACTGGTACTGATAACATCTCTCTCCTACGCACATAGGATGGCTTCATCTGAGTGCTACATAGGAAGTTCCTCTGAGAATGACCTCACTTGAATCCTTGTTTTATTGCTTTCACAGTTTTTATGCGAAACGGACAGGTCATCATTGCTCTATCACACAATTGTCTGATGATGTCATCATTTTTAAGAATTTGTCCCCAGAAAGGTATATTTCAAACTTTTTTCAGCACTGCTCTGTTTGGAAAACAGTGATGACTAAAAATGCAATTTTGGATTATTCAAGCATTTTTTAATTGAATTTTAATTCTGTCATTAACTTTATCATGGAGCCGCTAGGATCTGCAAAGACCTGAGCTCTGTCTCACCTGACTTTAACCTACTGCACCACTGTTCTGCAGATGTATTGAGATTTGGTGGGAAAGATGGTATATGGGTTAATATATAAACAAAAAGAGTGCTGGTGCTGTAATAACTTCTTAGAATGTTCCAGTGAAGAAGATCCTACAAACCAGTTCCCTATTAAGTGATCTACATGTTTCATGCTACATTCACACCTAACGCCACATAAGCAGCAATAAAGTATCTGCTGCTTCATTTTTGATGCTTGTACACATTAAGGGATCTTTGGCTACGTTCAGACTGCAGCCTGAAGTGACCCAATTCCGATTTTTTTGCCCATATGTGACCTGTATCTGATCTTTTTATGACAGTCTGAACGTCACAGATCGGACTTTTTCAAATGCGACCCAGGCCACTTGGGTATGTGGTCCTGAATCCGATACGTATCTCATCTTTTCAAATACGACCTGTGTCTGAACGGCCAGGTCGCATTCATCCGACCTACAGTTCATTGATACTTGACAAATGTTACTAAACGTTACTAATCTGCGTCCTACTAAGTGGAGGCGGGAAAAACTAACAACCATGGCAGAAGATAACACAGAGAGCAGTCAATGGAGAGAAAGTGAGGTTGCTGACTTAATTCATATTTGGAAAGATAGCTCGATTCAGATCAAACTCGAAGGGTCTTACCGAAACCGGGGGATATTTGAAAACATTTCCCGAGAAATGGCCGATTGGGGATACAAACGCTCCTGGATCCAATGCCAACGGAAAAATCTGGCTCTCTTTCTTTTTGATCTTCTTAAAAAGATCTTGTTCGTAATGTGCCTGCTCCTGTTGGAGAAGAATGCAATATACGCTGCGGTATTACGAGTCATGTTTACTTCCGCAAACACTGAGGACGCTTGCTACATGTGACGTCATCGCGTCCTCGAGTGCGCATGCGGGACACTTCGGTTGAACGCTTTCAGTTCACACAGTAGATCACATACAAGTCGCATATACTTGGAAGTGTGAACGGACACGCAAAAAAATCCTATTTCACAAAAAAGCATTAAGGCCTGCAGTGTGAACGTAGCCTTTGATGCTCCTGAAGTGTAAAGCAGATGTGTCTGATGCTTCTGCTGCTCCTGTGTTCAATGCAGAGAGCAGCTTTGGTATATTAGCTGTGATCAGCGGGTAAAAAGTAGTTAGTATCTATGTTGAAGTGAGAAAGTCCTCCTGAAAACATGGTCTGTGCAGTCAGTTCATCCAGATTACCATCCTGCCTTCAAAGATTATTTCTCTGTGGGAGCCGCTCAGACCCCCACATACCGGCGCTGCGCTGTCACTGGGAATCCCCAGCAGCAGCTGCCTCAGGCCCGCTCGCCTCTCCAGGGTTTTCCCCTCCTGTTGGTGGCGGCTGGAAGTTGATGTTAGCAGTTTTCAGGTCTGTGCTACAAACTGCAGGCAGCAGGATAATAAAAGCCAACATATTCTGCCGGCAGGTTTCTACATTTGAAGTTAATTTAGGCGTTAATAAACTGTTTCAGAGGAGTGATCATAGCGCTCTGCATCAGCAGTGCTGCGTCTGACTCCCTGCCAGCTCCCAGATCAGCAGCAAAAGTAACATTTTTTCTAACTCCAGCATCTGCTGCTTGTGAAGCGTTTCACACGCCTCATAGGCTCATGAATCGCTGCTTCAGCAGCTCAGATGATTTAGATGTGTTGCTCCTGCAGCTCGGGACGCGCTGCAGGAACTTTTGATGCACCTTGATGTCTGTCAACCTTAGACTTGGCATCTAAACCGGCTGCTTCTGCTGCTGCTGGTCAGCTGTTAACTTAGGATAAGATTCAACCAATAACCTTAACTCACCTGCAGGTCTGCACAGGTGGAGAACATGCAGGCTGTGTCCATGGGCTTGATGGCCTTTCCGTGTAGAGATGGACCCAGTTTGGAGATGATGGGTGGCTGGGCAGGAGGGAGGAGAGAGAATGGTGGCTCAGTTACAGGAGGAGCTGCTCCTTCAGATCCATAACCAAATGACACAATGGCATTTTCTGGGAGGGCAAACAGAAAGAAGAAACATTTAAAGTTTCCAACACAAGTATTCTATCACCACTTTGTGTTCATTAAATAAATTAGTTCACTGTTCAGGATACAGTCACTGCTTTTTGTCCATTCTCTATTTCACACATAAACACTGGAGAGAAAGCTTTGATTAGAAAGTCTTATCTAGATGTTCATCTTGTCTATTCACCAGTCTGAAATGAACAATAGTCCAACAAAGTTCATGCGAATGATGTGGAAATTATTGGAATTCAAACAGAAGCCTCTGTTGTTTGTGCTTTTACAATTTAAAAAAATCAAAGAGATTCTCTCACAACTCAAACCACTAAACGGTTTACATTCTTAGTTTGGAGTTTTTCTCTGATGTTCCTTATGTACATTTACTGCAAATATGAGGCACAAACAAGAAGGGCAACTATTTGCCAAAAATTAGATTTTTTGATTGTCATTTAGGTTGCCAAGAACGGCTCCTCTCGACAATTTCGATACGTTCACATCTTATGCTGCTTAATACGATACAGAGTAGACATCTAACCTGCATCTATGATCGCCAACACCTGCTGGAGCTACGGTCACAAAATGTTTTAAATCCAGACATTTTTGACTGTTTAAAAAGCTGCGGAGTGCTACGGAAGGATGTAAACAAAACAACAGCAGAACGTAACTGCCGTAGGAAGAGGTGTGCGAAACGGAGAAAAAGAGGATGCAAAGGGGGGCTAACTGCAAAGCTAAGGATAAATCCCCATGGACCTCCGCTTTCATCAATCCTGCTCTCCAATTTCTGCTCATTGGGCAGAAAATGGATAATCTCGGACTGGAACTCTCATCAAGGAAGGAGATTAGTATCTGCTGCGCCATCATGCTGACGGAGTCATGGCTGCATCCTGAAATACCGGACAATGCTATTAGCCTGCAGGGGCTAACGCTATACCGCACAGATAGGAACAAAAACACTTTAAACCTGGTTTAGTCTAAGATGCATTCAGAGCAGCCCCCCACCCCCACTTGGGTCATCAGATCACCTATCTGTCATGCTTATACCGGCATATAAGCCCCAGCTGATCAGGGCTAAACCAACAGTTAAAGAGGTCAGAGTGTGGTCTGAGGGCGCCATGGAGACACTCCAAGTCTGTTTTGAATAGTCTGACTGGAACATCTTCAAGGCTGCAGCAACATATGATAACTTAATAAATATTGATGAGTATGCCATGACTGTGTCAGCCTCCATCAACAAATGCATTGAGGACATCAGCATCACAAAGAACATCACCACCCGGGCCAACCAACCACCCTGGATGAATGGAGAGGTTCAGAAATCTCTAAAAGCACCGAACTCACCTTTGATGTCTGGTGATAAAGAGGCACTGAGAACAGCTACCCAGCCCCCCCCCTCTGCTATTGGCTGCTAGACTTCCTCACCAACAGACCTCAGTCAGTCCGGGTCGGACGGAACACCTCTGATGTCATCAGTCTAAGCCCCTCCCCTTAGGGCTGCGTCCTGAGCCCCCTGCTGTTCACCCTGATGACACACGACTGCGTCCCCAGGTTCACCACGATCACACGGTGAAGTTTGCAGACGACACCACGGTGGTGGGCCTCATCAGAGACGACAACGACCTGGACTACAGAGAGGAGGTGGAGCAGCTGGTGGAGCAGAGATAACAGCCTGATCCTGAAGGTGGAGAAGACCAAGGAGATCATGGTGGACTTCAGGAAGAACCGGCCTAACCACGCTCCACTGCTCATCAACAGCTCAGCTGTAGAGGTGGTCAGCTGCACCATATTCATCACAGACACCCTCACCTGGACTGGAAACACCACCTCACTGGTCCAAAGGGCCCAGAAGCGCTTGGACTTCCTGCGGAGGATGAGGAGAGCCCACCTATCTGAGTGATACCCGCTGCTCCTTAAGCTTTTTCTTGATGTTTACATTAGTTGACTGTTTTGGTCTGTCTTTTTGCTGTTTTTATACTCTCTATTTTCTTTCCCTCTCGTGGGTTTGGAAGCAGTCTTCTATGAGTAACAGAATATCTTCTGTATTGTCTTTTTTTGGATGTTTTTTTTCTCTCTTCTTATCCAGTCATTCCTGCCTCTATCTCTTTCTTTCTACCCTTAGTTCTTATTGCTTCTTTATCACTCCCCTTTCCGTCTCTGTGTCTGATGTATTTGATTTTACTCCCAAAATTACTTATAATAAAGTTTCATATACAAGTACCAAGCGAAACCTTATTGCAACGACCATAATGGTCTGCTTGCAAATCTCTTGGGTATTTTCTAGTTCAGGAACATCCACTACCGGAGCTATCTTGGCAAATGAGGAAACACACAAATAAGATGGATATAAACCATGTCAAATCATCACTTGAAGAGGAAAGCCATAACCAGTATTCCACTCATTCGTAAGTGCATAAGTAACATAGTCAAATTTGCACTTAATTATAATTTTTTTACTTATCATTTCATTGTTATTTAGAGAATTATTAAATTTGATCTCAATGAGTTATTTTCTATTGCATTATACCTTTCTGCAGTCTGCTCTTATAGAATTGAGAGAGTTTCATGGATTGGAAGCGAAACGTCTTCAAACCTTGGAAACCAAGTCCACTGGATTGTTTTTTAAAACTTTTACAGAATGACTATGACCTGGATGACAGAGAATCTTCACCAGCATGTTGCACTCCATCTTGGGAAAGATACCCTTGGAATAACCCGTAAGTATGATAAATTGCTTAGGAAACTTGCAGATTATAGGAACCATCTACGTTTCAACTTAAGATGTAGACAGCAAAGACTCGTTCCAAACAGCTTAAGACTTAAGTTTACTATCAAAGGACACAGGGCAGAATAGATTCTTAGGAATGTGCACAAAAAGCTGCTTAATGAGAGGATAAGACAGACACCGACTTTTCACAATCATAGAAAGGTTTCAGGTATTACAGGCGACATTCCCCTCTTTAACGACAACCCCCCTTTTAAAGACCGACCTTTCAGAATCATGGACAAGTTTCAGATATTACAGTCTAACAATGGAACCAAACGACCCGCTCATCAGTTTCAATTTGCATGTTTCCAAGCAATACAAGGCTTCCTCTATATAAAGCCTCAAACTTAATGCGAATCCAGACAATTTGAATTAAGAAAGCTTCCTAGATTGGAAGCAAAACGTCTTCAAACCTTGGTAACCAAGTCGGTGGATTGTTTTTTTGTTGTTGTTGTTTTACAGTGTCCTGTCTGGCAATGTGGCAATAAGAATAATTGTCTTGATGCCAAAAAGAGCCCAACAGATTTTACTTTTACAAGTGGAGCAGTACGGCTATTACCATAGTGTTCCGCTTGTTTCATGCATATAGCTTTATTATAATAATGCAGGGAGTTTTGCAGATTATATGGACACTGCAATGTAAGTAGAACAGAAGAGGAAAAACAAAAAAAGGAGAAAAGATGAGAGAAAGCAGATAAAACGAAGATAATGATAAAACATTTTCAGTCTGCTTCATCACCTGCAAAGACATGTAAAATGAAACAGCACGATCAACAGACATGGTACGAGACATACAATAAAGTAACAAATAGATACTATCGCTGAGGTAGTAGTATTTAATCTGACATGTACTCTGTGTTACCTGAAGATAAGAATATGGGCTTTTTGTGTGGAAGTGAATCTCTGAGTACCTGGAGCCAAGCACCTGTAGTTGTTTGTGAGAGTGCACTTGTGCATGTAAAGTTTATCCAAAGGAAAAATGCTCAATAGTGGTTGTGGAGAGCCGAAGAGGCGCCCTCCCAGAGCCCTGAGTCCAGCGCTGGGAGACCCAAAGCCCCAGACGCCCAAAGGGACCCCAAGAGCGAAGGCACCAAGGAGGGACCAGCCCAGTAAATCCAACCCCCACCAAGGGAAGAGGAGAGACAGCCCTGATGAAGTCCCCCACCCACCGCGGTGCCGGAGCCCCCTGGAGCCGTGGGGACAATCCGCGGGCTCCACTGGCAGCCAGCCACCCTGAAGTTACTGGTGAGCCCAGGCGCCAGCCAGTGGAGGGAAAGCAGGATGGGGAGAATGGGCTCCGCACTTGGCGGAGACTTGAAATGTGCTTGGGAGAGGGAGCAGTTCAGACCCCAACTTGGGAGAGAAAAAAACAAAAAACCAAAAACTCCCAGTGTCAATCACGCCTTCCCACCCCAGTATCCGCACTCACACAACACAGAAAAATAAAAAACGCGAACGCACATTCACACATAACACTCACATCCAATAATACCAGGATTGTTTTTTTAAACTTTAACGGAATGCTCTTAATGTTGCTCCTGGGCTTATGTAGCCCCTTCCCTCAGACCTCACAATGGTATGCCTGATGGTGTTCATGTTGCTGAGGGTGAGCTCTGCATAAATTGTTCTAGTTTCTTTAAAAATTCCAACATTAACAGTAAAATCCTCAGTGTATGTTGTTCAGTGACAAATACTGTTATTTTAACCAAGCTGTTTTGTGTAATTTCGACCGATCTAAGTTTTATAGACCGTTTTTCAGGCCCGTTTTGTACTAGATGACCAGTGTAACGTCTGTGCGCATTTGCATCTGTCTAAAATTACTCATTGTAAAATTTGAGACCCAACAATGGTGTTCATGTTGCTGAGGAGCGGACAGCATACCTGGAGACAGTTTCTGTTTTTTTATGTCATCTGAAGGAGAAAATAAATGCAGCATAACAGTACTTTGAGTGGTTGTCCTTCATTGCCTTACTACACATCCGTTAAACTGGTGTCGTGACCCCCTGGATCTGCAGATCAGTTTGATGCTCATTGCTGCGGATGCTGTTCTACATTTTCATTTTTAGTCAGATTTATGAGAGACTTACTTTTTTCCTCTCTGTGAATACATTAATGTTACTTACTGATACAGTTTGATATATCTAATTACTGATGGACACAGTAATATTTCAGTACTGAATTGAGGTTTACTGGACTAATGTGTGGACTTAATGTGTTCCTGGATCCTGGATGAAGCGATTTTTGACCATTCTTCTTTGCAAAACAATTCCAGCTCAGTTAAGTTTAATGGTTGACGAGCATGGACAGCCTGCTTCAGATCATCCCACAGATGTTCAATGATATTCAGCTCTGGGGATTGGGATAGCCATTTCAGAACAGTGGGATTTTTCCTCTGCATGAATGCCTGAGTAGATTTGGAGCGGTGTTTTGGATCAATGTCTTGCTGAAAAATCCATCCCTGGCGTAACTTCAACTTCCTGTCATGTTGGGTTCACTGAAGGCGACCCAGTTATGCAGAACACCACTGACGGACACAAGGATGAAGAGTTCAATAGTTTATTTAAGCACAAACACACAGAATGAACTGATTCTGGTTCGGGGCCTGGATACTGGTTCACCGGAGTCTGCGTGAGAGACAGCACAGTTAGCGGTTTGCTGGCAGGGTTTTACTTCCAGAAGTTCACTGATTGTACCTTGAGGGTTCTTGAGGTTAACTTTGGGAGAGTCACTGTTGGTTCTGGAGAAGGGTTCATCAGCAGAGTCCGTTTGCTGCTTCAGCCTCTCACGTCTTGTTAGAACAGACCTTGGCTTGGAAGTCCCAGCTCAGTCCTGAGCTGCTTGAGGTTTCTCAGAGGGATCTTCAGGGTTTGGCTCAAAGGGTCGGCTCGGCAGGTTAGCTCTTCCAGAGCTTTCTCAGAGGAGGCACAGGTTTCCTGGAAGACAGAGATAATAGTTAGAATCCAGACTGGATTCAAAGTCATGGAGATACTCAGAGGATCAAGGCTTTAGCGCTGACCAACTGGAACAACACTGCGGCGTTGAGGCAAGGTCTGAAGACAGCTTAAGTAGTGGATCCTCTGATGATCTTGACGAGCTGCAGCTGTGCAGGGAGCTCCCTCAGAGGATCCACGGCGGACTCTGCTGGAGAAAGATGGGATTTCTCCAGCTCCCAACAGTACCCCCCCCTCAACGACCGCCCCTTGGCGGTCCGGAAGAGGTAGATGGGCGGGAACGCTCGTACTCCTCGATGAGTGCAGGATCGAGGATGTACGAGCCTGGGACCCACTGGCGATCCTCCGGTCCGTAGCCCTCCCAGTCGACGAGGTACTGCCATCCGCGACCTCGTCGACGGGAGTCCGCGATGCGGCGCACTGTGAAGGCCGGATGGCCATCGACCTCCAGGGCTGGTGGTGGGGAGTCGGACGGTGAGCACAAAGGGCTCGAAGAAACAGGCTTGATCTGGGACACGTGGAATGTAGGGTGGATTCCGAGGGACTGAGGTAGTTGGAGACGAACAGCTGAGGGGTTGATGACTCGAGTGATCCTATAGGGTCCGATGAATCTTGGGGAGAGTTTTCGAGACATCCCCTTGAGGGGGATGTCTCGAGTGGAGAGCCATACCTCCTGGCCCTCAGAGTACTCGGGGGCAGGACGTCTCCTGGCGTCAGCGAAGCATTTAACAGACACTGATGACTGGTTGAGTGTGGCGATGGTCTCCCTCCAAATCCTCTGGCAACGGCGGATGTGTTGATTGAAGGACAGCACCGATATCTCTCTCTCATCTGCGGGAAAAAGAGGTGGTTGATACCCGAGACTGACCTGGAATGGGGATTCTCCAGTGGATGCAGATCTGAGGGAGTTATGGGCATATTCAATCCATGGGAGAAATTGGCTCCAATCCACGGGGTTGTTCGATGTGAGGCAGCGAAGGGTGGATTCCAACTGTTGGTTCATGCGCTCGGTCTGACCATTCGATTGGGGGTGGTAACCTGAGGTGAGAGAGGGTTTGCAGCCGAGCGCAGAGCAGAATGCCTTCCATACCTGGGAGATGAATTGAGGACCTCTGTCCGAAAGGATCTCTTGGGGGATGCCGTGAAGCCGGAAAACATGTTTAATGAGGAGCTGAGCTGCCTGGAAGGCCGTGGGAAGCTTTCTAAGGGGAACAAGGTGGCAGGACTTCGAGAAGCGGTCAACAATGGTGAGTATAGTGGACATACCTTGAGAGACAGGGAGACCGGTGACAAAATCAATGGCGATATGGGACCAGGGACGCGAGGGAACAGGAAGTGGTTGAAGCAGGCCAGAAGGAGGTTGATGTGAGGCTTTGTTACGGGCACATGTGGGGCAAGCCAACACATACTCCTTTACGTCCTTGTGGAGAGAGGGCCACCAGAAGCATCTGGAGATGAGAGCTACTGTTCTACTGACTCCAGGATGAGCAGAGAATTTGGCGGCATGCATCCACTGGATAAGACGGGACCTGATAGAAGATGGAACATATGTACGGTTAGATGGACCGTTACCTGGATCGGGTTCAGTGGCCAGGGCTGAGTTGATGAGGTCAGTTATCTCCCAGTTGACCACTCCCACAGTACATGAAGCTGGAAGGACAGGTTCAGGTGTCTCGGGATGATCGACGGAGTAGAGACGAGAGAGAGAATCGGGCTTCACGTTCTTGGATCCGGGTCTGTAGGAGATAATTAGGTTGAACCGAGAAAAGAAGATTGACCACCGTTTAGCAGGATCAGGTTGCATGAGGACAGGAGCTCTGGAAAACAAGGATTTTAGTTTCTCAAATGCTGCTTGAGCCTCGGGAGTCCACTGAAAAGTGCGTTTAACAGAAGTCAGGGAGGTTAATGGAAGGGCGGTCTGGCTGTAGTTTCTAATAAACCGACGATAGAAGTTAGCGAACCCTAGAAACCTCTGTAATTGTTTGCGGTTCTCTGGAACTGGCCAGTCTAAGACTGCTTTGATCTTGTCCTCTGAAGGTTTTACCTGGCCGCCCTCGAGCACAAACCCCAAAAAGGTGACTGAAGATTGATGAAATTCGCACTTCTCGGCTTTCACGAACAGCTTATTCTCCAGTAGTCTCTGTAAGACAAGACGGACATGTTTCTTGTGTTCATCGAGGTCCGTGGAGTAAATGAGAATGTCATCAATGTACACGAAAACAAACACGTTGAGAAAGTCTCTGAGAACATCATTTACTAGGGCCTGGAAGCAGGCTGGGGCGTTAGTTAGACCAAAGGGCATTACAAGGTATTCGAATTGGCCCAAGGGAGTTTTGAAGGCAGTTTTCCATTCATCGCCCTCACGGATCCTAAGGAGATGATAAGCGTTTCTTAAATCCAACTTAGAAAACACTGTTGCTCCCTGTACAGGTTCAAAAGCAGAGGCGAGAAGAGGCAGTGGGTATTTGTTTTTAATTGTAATCTGGTTCAAACCTCGATAGTCAATACAAGGTCTCAGGGAACCATCCTTCTTACCCACGAAGAAGAACCAGGCGCCCAATGGAGAGGATGATGGGCGAATTATTCCAGCAGCTAATGATTCATTGATGTATTTTTCCATCGTTTCTCTTTCGGGCTTGGAAATGTTATACAATCTGCTGCTAGGAAGAGGAGCACCAGGTAAAAGTTCAATGGCGCAATCGTATGGTCGGTGTGGAGGTAGGGACGTCGCACTGACCTTACTGAAGACAGGGGCTAAGTCATGGTACTCAGGAGTAACTGAAGAAAGGTCAGGAGAGTCCATCTCCCCCCCACCTCTAGGAGACCCCACCAAGGGGGCAGCAGAACGAAGGCATGTTTCGTGGCATGAAGTGGACCATGATTCCAGATGACGTTCAGTCCAGTTTATGTGAGGATTATGCTTCTCCAACCATTCGAACCCGAGCACCAGCGGGGAACATGCAGAGGGAAAAACAAAAAATTTTATTGTCTCTCGGTGGTTACCTGACAGAAGTAGCTCGAGGGGCTGAGTTTGGTGGGTAACTCGATGGAGTCTTTTTCCGTCTATGGCGGATACACTGAGAGGCTGAGAAAGGGGAATGGTTTTAATCAGGAGTTGCTGGACGAGGTTAGAGTCGATTAGGTTACGTTCACAGCCTGAGTCGATGAAAGCAGAAAAGAGAGGCTTTGATTAGCACAGAAAAGCGTGGCAGGCAGTAACAGTCGAGGAGATTTCTTTGTGTTTATTTGGCCCGCCAGACTCCTCAGATCCTCTGGCGGGCCCCGGCTTTTGATTTTGCCGGGCAGGAAGCGATGAAGTGTCCACTCTCACCACAGTAGATACATAGTTTGCTTAGAAAACGCCTTTGTCTCTCCTCTGGAGTGAGCCTGGTGTGTCCCACCTGCATGGGTTCGACATCCCTTTCGCCCGAATGTGAGGCCTGAACAGGCAACGGTAGAGACTGGGACTTAGGCCTCTGAATGGGCAACTGCTCTATAGAGGGAGAACAAACAGTCACGTTATGAGAGGCAGAAGAAATTGTACCCTGCTTCTTAGAACTGTTTCTGGCTCGAATTCTATTATCTAATCTGATGGAGAGGTGAATTAAATCTTCGAGGGTAGCTGGTTCGTCGAGGGTTGCGAGTTCATCTTTAATGTGCTCGTTTAATACCATGAAAAAGGCTCCTTTCAAGGCGCTTTGGTTCCATCCGGAAGCTGCCGCTTTAACCCGGAAGTTAATAGAAAATTCAGCCACCGAAGAGTTTCCCTGTTTAAGGTTGAAAAGAGCTCTAGAATCAATAGTTTGGTCAGTTTCCTGGTTGAAGACCTGGGTAAATTCAGAAATGAAATCAGAGTAGTAGCAATTTAAACTATCGTCAGCGGCAAATCTTGCCTGAGCCCATTCCAAGGCTCTTCCTGTTAACTGAGAGAGAATGAAAGTTATCTTCTTGTGATCCGTGGAAAAACAGCCAGGGGAGTTCTGAAAAATCAACCGACATTGAAATAAAAATCCTTTGCAATCTTTCATGTTACCAGAAAATCTTTCTGGGAGACTAGGACGGAACTCTGATGACGTCACAGCTGGTGACCTCGGAGGAGGGACTGGACCCAGAAATGGTTGCTGTACTGGCGCAGCATTAGCGCTGTTCACGTAGTTAGCATAGCTTTGAATAGCTTGATTCTGTCTTTCAATGTGGGTGTTTAACTCACGTAGAGCTCCTTTCAAGGCGCTTTGGTTCCATCCGGAAGCTGCCGCTTTAACCCGGAAGTTAATAGAAAATTCAGCCACCGAAGAGTTTCCCTGTTTAAGGTTGAAAAGAGCTCTAGAATCAATAGTTTGGTCAGTTTCCTGGTTGAAGACCTGGGTAAATTCAGAAATGAAATCAGAGTAGTAGCAATTTAAACTATCGTCAGCGGCAAATCTTGCCTGAGCCCATTCCAAGGCTCTTCCTGTTAACTGAGAGAGAATGAAAGTTATCTTCTTGTGATCCGTGGAAAAACAGCCAGGGGAGTTCTGAAAAATCAACCGACATTGAAATAAAAATCCTTTGCAATCTTTCATGTTACCAGAAAATCTTTCTGGGAGACTAGGACGGAACTCTGATGACGTCACAGCTGGTGACCTCGGAGGAGGGACTGGACCCAGAAATGGTTGCTGTACTGGCGCAGCATTAGCGCTGTTCACGTAGTTAGCATAGCTTTGAATAGCTTGATTCTGTCTTTCAATGTGGGTGTTTAACTCACGTAGAGCTCCTTTCAAGGCGCTTTGGTTCCATCCGGAAGCTGCCGCTTTAACCCGGAAGTTAATAGAAAATTCAGCCACCGAAGAGTTTCCCTGTTTAAGGTTGAAAAGAGCTCTAGAATCAATAGTTTGGTCAGTTTCCTGGTTGAAGACCTGGGTAAATTCAGAAATGAAATCAGAGTAGTAGCAATTTAAACTATCGTCAGCGGCAAATCTTGCCTGAGCCCATTCCAAGGCTCTTCCTGTTAACTGAGAGAGAATGAAAGTTATCTTCTTGTGATCCGTGGAAAAACAGCCAGGGGAGTTCTGAAAAATCAACCGACATTGAAATAAAAATCCTTTGCAATCTTTCATGTTACCAGAAAATCTTTCTGGGAGACTAGGACGGAACTCTGATGACGTCACAGCTGGTGACCTCGGAGGAGGGACTGGACCCAGAAATGGTTGCTGTACTGGCGCAGCATTAGCGCTGTTCACGTAGTTAGCATAGCTTTGAATAGCTTGATTCTGTCTTTCAATGTGGGTGTTTAACTCACGTAGAGCCAGGCCGTGTCCATGGATTTGGGCAGCCTGTTCCTCTAGTCGACGGATGTAGTGATCTGCTGGGCCTTGAGTTTGGCCGCAGTGTTCTGTCATGATGGGTTCACTAAAGGCGACCCAAGAATGCAGAACACCACTGACGGACACAGGGATGAAGAGTTCAATAGTTTATTTAAGCACAAACACACAGAATGAACTGATTCTGGTTCGGGGCCTGGATACTGGTTCACCGGAGTCTGCGTGAGAGACAGCACAGTTAGCGGTTTGCTGGCAGGGTTTTACTTCCAGAAGTTCACTGATTGTACCTTGAGGGTTCTTTTGGTTAACTTTGGGAGAGTCACTGTTGGTTCTGGAGAAGGGTTCATCAGCAGAGTCCGTTTGCTGCTTCAGCCTCTCACGTCTTGTTAGAACAGACCTTGGCTTGGAAGTCCCAGCTCAGTCCTGAGCTGCTTGAGGTTTCTCAGAGGGATCTTCAGGGTTTGGCTCAAAGGGTCGGCTCGGCAGGTTAGCTCTTCCAGAGCTTTCTCAGAGGAGGCACAGGTTTCCTGGAAGACAGAGATAATAGTTAGAATCCAGACTGGATTCAAAGTCATGGAGATACTCAGAGGATCAAGGCTTTAGCGCTGACCAACTGGAACAACACTGCGGCGTTGAGGCAAGGTCTGAAGACAGCTTAAGTAGTGGATCCTCTGATGATCTTGACGAGCTGCAGCTGTGCAGGGAGCTCCCTCAGAGGATCCACAGCGGACTCTGCTGGAGAAAGATGGGATTTCTCCAGCTCCTAACACTTCCTAACTGATTTGTGAGCATTATTCTGAAGAATCTGCTGATATTGATTGGAATCCATGCGACCCTCAACTTTAAAATGTTTCCCAGTGCCAGCATTGGCAACGCAGCCCCAAAGCATGATGGACCTCCACTAAATATTACAGTTGGTAGCAAGTGTTTTTCTTGGAACGCTGTGTTTGTTTGCTTTTTTGTGACCAAACAAATGGTAAATGGCATGTACTTATATAGCGCCTTTATTCAAGTTAAGAGACTTGACCAAAGCGCTTCACACTACATTCATTCACCCATTCAAGCACACACTTACACACTGATGGTGGCAAGCTACATTATAGCCACAGCTGCCCTGGGGCTCACTGACAGACAAACAACTCAACCTTTGTTTCATCAGTCCACAGGACCTTATTTCAAATTAAGCTGGCTTGTCCAAATGTGCTTTTGCATACTTCAAATGATTCTGTTTGAAGCGCTCTTGCAGAAAAGGCTTCCGTCGCATCACTCTTCCATACAGCTTCTCCTGGTGCAAAGTGCGCTGAATTTTTAAATGACGCACAGTGACACCATCTGCAGCAAGATGATGCTGCAGGTCTTTGGAGGTGAACTGCGGGTTGTCCTTGACCATTCTCACCGTTCTTCTTCTTGGCCAACTTCTTCTGGGCTTAACACGAACTGTCCCAGTGATTTTCCATTTCCTTACTATGTTCCTCACAGTGGAAACTGAGCTTTTTGTATTCTTCCCCTAAACGACTATGTTGAACAATCTTTGTTTTCAGATCATTTAAAGGTTGTTTTAAGGTGCCCATGATGAATCTTCAGAGGAGATTCAAACAGGAGAACAACGTGCACTTGGCCACCTTAAATACATTTTCTTATGATTGGATACCCCTGGCTATGAAATTCAAATCTTAATGAAGTTACCAAACCAATTTTGTGTTTCAGTAAGTCAGTGAAAAGCAGTTAAGCGTATTCAAATCAATAAATGATTAGGGTAGCCATATTTTTGCACCTTTCAAGTTTTGTTTTAATTCATACTGCACATTTTCTGTTAGTCCAATAAACCTCAATCCAATGCTGATATATTACTGTGTCTATCAGTTCTCAGATATGTCAAACTAAAATAAAAAAATTAAGATTAATAGGGGTGCCCAAACCTCTTCATATTACTGTATATATATATTTACAAACTCTGACATCTAGCACATGAATTTATAGGTAAGCTAGAACAAATTCCTTGTACTGCAACAAATGCACCACCAAAGGCATGAGGTAAATGTATTCCTTTGGCTAATTTAAGCCCTTTCAATCCAAAGGCTGGTCAACAATTCCCTGTCTGACCTACTTTAAAGTGCTCTGTAAAAGATTGATGAACACAATTCCCTGAGATAAAAGTTAATTTTGCATTGGAACACATCTTTATGGCTCACCTGACATGTTCATGTGTTCATATAACATTCAGGTCACTCTGGGAAGCCTAGAATTGTTTATGATTTAATTGAAATTTTAACATGAAATATATTCGACTAAAGCTAGGACCTAGATTTTATCTATGTTATTGTTAGAGTTTTTAAATACTCTGAGTAGAAGAAATTTGGTGAAGTCTTCTTTGATTGCAACAAACTCATTTAAAAGGCGACAGCTCTCACTTGGAGTGGAGCGCATGCGTGACAAATGATAAAATCCATCATCAATGCAGTTGTGATTGGTCACCATGACAACATGCAAGACGAGGTCTGCCTATTTCGCACCACAGAAATAGGAGATTTAAATGCAGAATTAAAAGACATATTGGGGAATGCGTTTAAAAGAAAGAGAAACACTAGGAAAGAACATCAGCTACAAAGGACATGAGCAGAAGACTGCTGCTGGAGTTACTGCATCTGCTATTGCTACTTATATGGAGTCTGATATGGTAGACTGGGTGGACATTTATTAAAGCGCTCTCCTCTTTAGTTCTATTTGTAGATCACTTAAATAGGATTCTGTTTGGTCAAAATCCCATTTGTAGTAAGAACAGTAATCGTAGATTTCCTAGATTGCATTATTGCAGCAGAAACTGAATTTTAGAATGTCTTTCAGTAAGAATTAAGCTTTATATACATAGAAGTGTTCAGATATTTTAGGAGTCATTTTGAAATTTATCAGCATGACTGAATATATATTGATGATATCTGAAATAAATTTCTTGTCAAAACAAATTACGACCAGTAACAAACGGAATGTGGAATATTCCTTCGGGTATAGAGATATTCATGTTTGAGTGTTTATTTTACATTTGAATATTGACATTTAGTTTGAAATGTTATTTTTCATAAGGGAATGTATGCTTTTTAGATATCAGAAATGCATAGTCAAACAAACTAATAAATATGAAAACAGCCTGCCATAGATGATGTAACCAGTATAACATTCTGGCAGGAAAACTTGTTTACTGGTTGAATGGTGGTGGATCCAGGCAGGCAGACACCCTTAGCTGGGCCCAGACTGAATAATCTTAAAATGAGGTCATGCTGGGAAGCAATGAATAGTGCATTGAATAGTTAATTAAATAAATAATAATAATTTATTATTATTATTTATTTTATTTTGTTTTTAATCTATTTATGTGCTACAAATATGATGAATTTTTGTCAGTTTCAGCTTTCCTTACCTGCTCTAGTCGCATTTGATCCCATTTAGGGACCAAATATGGACCCCTTTTTCATCATTCTGCTTCATTCTATCTCTATTCTCCCACTCTGCAGAATCTGTTAGTTCAATCTCTAACGTTCTGCTCTCTCTGCTTTTTCTCATAGTAGCTTCATCTGGTCTGTTCCTGTTTGGCTGTGACTCCATCCTGGAGAGAAATATCAGCTGTGCTGCTGCCATCAACACCTTTGTTTATAGATGTTGGAGATCGGCCTGTTTTCCAGTGTAGTCCTGTTTCTCTGACTGTGACTAACTGGATGTGCTCTCTTCATCTTCTGACATGGGAGCTGCCTTGGAGCTCGTCTGCCTGGCTGTGTGTTTCCTGGACGGGGCCGCCTGTGGAGCTGGTTGACAGTTGCCTTTTGTATCTATGCTTCTTTTTCTATGTCTGCTTCTGTCTCCTTGAACCCCAGTCGGCCTCAGCAGATGGCCGCTCACACTGAGCCTGGTTCTGCTGGAGGTTTCTTCCTGTTAAAAGGGAGTTTTTCCTCTCCACTGTCACTACAAGCAGGCTTAGTGTGAGGGATTGCTGAAGAGTCAATGAGTCGATGCAATCAGCTGGTTTTCCTTAGATAGAAAACTTTGAATCAATCTGACTGGATGATCTGGTGAACTGGAAAGTGCCTTGAGATGACATGTGATTTGAATTTGGCGCTATAGAAATAAACTGAATTGAATTGAATTAACCGTGTTTGGAGGAAGAGGAATGATGAGAACCATCCCAAGAACACCATCCCTACTGTGATGCATAGGGGTGGTAGCATCATGCTTTGGGGCTGTTTTTCTGAACATTGGTCAGGGCTACTGCACTGGTTATGTCTCTCACAGTTGACATGCACCTACAATGACAAGTTCAGACCCCTTCATGATTTCTAATTGAGAGAACTTGCAAAATAGCATAGTGTTTAAATACTTAGGCTCTGTTCGAAAACCTAGGACGCATCCTTAGAAGACCGGATTCGAAGGCCGATTACGTCATAGCGCGGCGCTGAGGTCTGGTCGGATTCCAAGAGTCCTCGTTATGCGGCCTTAAAATGCGTCCTTCTTTTTGCCCGATTTGAAGGACGGGTCCGATGTATCCTCGGTATTCTTGGATATCCCAGGATTCATTGCGAGACCAAGCAAGCTGTGATCAGAGGAAAGGTTACTTGGCGCCGAACAGTGGTGAAAATTGGAAGTTCAGTTTAATATAATACAAGTCATTTAATAGTTCTGGGATTAATGAAAATAGTTGTTTTAATGGTTATAGAGTCAGATATGTGGCGGTAATGTTTGGTTTATCTGAAGGTTTTTATCTGTTACTGTGTAAATGGGTTTGGCTGGAATTAAAGGACAGATTCTAATATATCTGCAGAGAGGGGACTATAAATCTGATAGGATTTTTATCTTTTTATTGCTGTTTTGCACAATTTGCTTAACTACGTATTTTTTGTTGTTGAATATTAGAGATTTTGCAGATATATTTTTTATAAATACATTGTTTAGATTTACTTATATCTTTCTACTCCTTTTATAGAATAGAATAGAATAGAATAGAAAATCCCTTTATTGTCCCACAATGGGGAAATTTACAGCAGCAGAAAGATTATTGAAAATGGTCACACAAATGTTGACCTTAGAAAAATGTATAAGAATAACATAATAGGGAAGAGTTCAAATATAAACAATAAAATCCTGTAAAGTGCTTTAACAATATAAAACTGGAGAATAAAAAACCAATATGCAGCTATGGACATTTTTACAGTAATGGATATTTGAAAATAGCAGCAACATCAGAGATGTGCAGAATGACAGCAGCAGGTTATTTAACTGACTAAGGTTTCTATCATTACATTTGATTTGATTTGTTCCTGCTCCCGGTGGTTGGAACCTTTATTCCATTCTGGATTCTTGTTAATGTAGTCTTTGTTCACTTCACAATAAAAAAGAAATAAAGAAACAGTTTTGAAAACTTCTGTATTCATTCTTTTCCTGCTTTGAGTGTCAATTTTCACGGTTGCTAAGCAACAGAGCATACGGCGGTAAAACCCGCCGAAGGATAGACCTGGTCGAATTCACAGCCTAAACTCTTCCGGTCTCCTTATTTTCAAGGACTTCGAAGGATCCAGTCTAGGTAGACCGCGTCCTTGGAGGACACGTCCTAGGTTTTCGAACAGAGCCTTATATTCCTCACCTCAAGAGAGTATCTCGAACACGTCTCAAACACTTTATTTTTTTTGCATTTGACGTTCCTTCCCCAGTTTTTTTTCCTTTGCTCTTTAATGCATCAGCCTAATTGAAAGTTAGAAAATATTGTTAAGAATGTGAGAAGTCTTTCCCCCTTAAACATCAGACGTCATTTAGATGTTGGTTTTCAGGCTAAATCTGAAAACCAACATCAGATGAAAAGATGTTGCAAACCCAGTTTTCAAAGTCTTTTAAACAATCTAAAAAATGGCAGCTTTTTTTACCTTGCACTTTTCAACCAAATGTAGACGTCTTTTGGACATAAATCATGTCGTCTTTTCAATGTGTTTTTAACAAATCTTTGCTCATGGGTTATAATTCATATAATCGACGGCAGCGGTTCCAAAATTTATTCAGCCGACCCCCCCCCCTTCTGTGTCCAAACCGGGTTGAAAGATGCCAAGCCATACTGATCTGGGACCATCAGTGTATCTCCTACTGCCATTGCTACTTTCAAATTAAGTCTCTCAGTACGTTAGATTTCTTTTTATTTACACCACTCCATCTGGGTTCTCAAACGTCTTTAGTCATTCAGTTACTTCATGTGATTCAGTGCAGGCGTGGTGTATGTATGGAAAAATATGATGTTTGAAAATATTGCTATTTTATTTCTCATTTTATTGCATATTTATAATGTTATGCTGTTGTTTTTTTCTTAACTATGGTAAGGGTTAACTATGGTAAGGGTTTCTTAACTTTGGTCCTGTATATTCTGCATCCATTTGTCCATCCATGCCTATTATTTATCCTCACTTCAGGCTTTAATCAACAAAAGTAATCGGTGCTAGAGTTGGGGAAAACTGCAAATGTTTCAAACATTCATAGTCACACCGTCTTTAGATAGCCTCCGTATCAGCCACTGAACAAATCTATTTTAATGAAGAGGTTTGTTTGTTTATTACAATCCCTATTTCCTTATAAATTCCTTATAAATTATTACATATAATAATTTAGAAAAAAGGATTTACATAAATATTGAGTGGAATTTGAAATACAACATCAATCAAATGTTGATTAATCAACATACAATTATACCACCTTAAATTGTGATATATATATATATATATATATATATATATATATATATATATATATATATATATATATATATATATATATATATAGTTGGATATCCAACTCCTCCCACATGCCGTCGGTCAGCAGATATGGGATCTTCCTATTGGTGACCTAATCAAAATGGCCGACTTTGATGTGGGCGGAGTTACAGACTGAAGCGAGAAGCGACATGCTGCCGTGTGTATGTGAGGGCAGAGAGACAGCACAATAACAGAAGAGAGCATGGCCAGTGCTGCTGCAGGAGGGCGAAAATGATAGAGGCTGTTTGGAGGTATTTTGCCTTTGAGCCTGACGTGGAAGCCGGATGTGTATTTGTCCTCCTTTACCCCAGATTCCTCATCCTCCGCCAGCGCTCCGCTCACGTACGGAGTACTTGTCTTTCATGTAAATCGATGAACGCTGTTCCTCATCCTCCGCTCGTCACCGCCCACGTACGTCTTCTCCGTCCCTCACCGTCAAAATACGGAGCTGAGGTTTTTTTTGCTCCGCTCCGGTCAGTCCAGATCAAGACCCGCAATTGCAATCGCACCAAACAGAAAAAAGAATGTAGAGAAGACCTAGTTTGTCAAATTAAAATATAGTAAAAACAAGTCGGTAAAATATAGAACCACTGAACCTGAACTAACCGCAGTGTCTTCCCCTCACCTTTCAGTTCCGTTTGAGCAGTGTTCAGAGCAACACTGGAATCTCCACAAGCTCCTCAATAAACCTGTTAAACTTTTTCCCTGGTCTCTTTGTTTTGGTTTCTATGCATGTGGGTCTGAGCTCTTGATAAAATCATGACAAAGGGATATTATATACTAGAATATTTCTAAAAAAAAACTAAGAAAGGACAACATCAGCCATATATTTCAGCAATGGCCCACCTAATGCCATGTGCACACTAACAAATTTGTATATGTTGGAAATGTTAGTCCAAGACACGTTGCTTTATTTTGGACTAGTTGCAGTTTGTTTAGGTGTTTTTTTCTGGAGCACTGGACCAAATTATGTGGCAATGTGATTAGAACATCCTCATATGATAGACTTGAATATACTGATGTCCCCCCATCACCATATTTATGTTTGTGGCCTGTCATCTAGTTATGTTTTTCAATCTCTCTCTGCACTGATTGTCCATTCAGTCCATTGGTGCTCCTTCCACCCAGTCTCATCAGATAATTGA
Source organism: Cyprinodon tularosa (assembly GCF_016077235.1). Classification (NCBI taxonomy): domain Eukaryota; kingdom Metazoa; phylum Chordata; class Actinopteri; order Cyprinodontiformes; family Cyprinodontidae; genus Cyprinodon; species Cyprinodon tularosa. Next base: position 8,079 of record NW_024037980.1, on the reverse strand, counting down.
AAGCATGTGTTAATAGATGTCCAACATGCCTTTTCTGCATGATTGGCTGTTTCTATCTTTGCCTTACAATTTCCTTGCGTTGGCCTCATCCCTGGTGGACCTCACTGAGCTTTCTGATTTCTGGCCACCTCTTTTATAGTTCCTTGAACTGTAAGGGGGAATCTTTTTCCATCTCCATCAAGCATAAACATCTGCTCTCAGAGTGATGCTCTCAGAGTGATTCCAGCCAGCAGGAGATGTCACCACTGAACCTATTGCTCTGAGATCTGCTGAGGAACCAGGAACAAGTCCACCTCTCTGATTGAGCTGATGAAATCTAAGATCTATTCAGCAGCTAACCTGATATCTCCTTCAAAGGGGTTCTGAAATATCTTGTTTAACTTTAAGCATATTCAGACTTCAAATATTTCTGATGCTGGTTTTCTCCTTTGCTGCACAAATATTGCTGTGAGTGTAAAACCGGGTATATACGGTACAATGTTTTCAATCATTGTATTCAGCTACAACTCAATCAGTACGACGGTCGAGTGGGAAACGCCTCCAAAGATGGTAGAGAATGTCCAAGCCAAGATCCTGTGGGACTTCCCCATACAGACAGCCCGAATGGTAATGGTAAACCAACCAGACATTGTGGTGGTGGACAAAAAGCAAAGGAAAGCCATTGTGGTTGACATAGCAATACCAGGTGACTGCAACATCAGGAAAAAGGAACATGAGAAACTAGAGAAATACCAGAGGTTTAGAGAAGAGATGGAGAAAACCTGGAAGGTCAAGGCATCAGTGGAACCCGTGGTCATTGGGGCCCTCGGGGCAGTAAACCCCAAACTTGAGGAGTGGTTACAGCAGATTTCTGGAAATAGATCAGACATCTTGGTCCAGAAAATTGCAGTTCTAGGAACAGCAAAGATACTGTGCAGAACTCTTAAGCTCCAAGGCCTCTGGTAGAGAACCTGAGCTTGGAGGAAAACGGGGGGGGACCCCCCATGGTGGGTGAGGAAGAGTTTTCTTTTTTTTAATTGACATTCCACAAAACTTCCAACCACATCTATGTATTCAACTTGTTTCCGGAAATATTCCATATTTTCCTACATTACCAGATGTCAGGACCCAGCAGGTAGTTTTCTTCCTCTGCTCTCTCCACAGGTGACTGGAGTTGACTAGAGGGCGTGGTACACACCTACGGCTTGTTCTGCGGTGTTTGCGGCTGCGCTATAAGAACATCTCTCTGACAGCTGAAGGATGTCAGACTGTTAACCTTGTGTGGTATCTTCACGCCCTGGATCTCACTCACTGCTCTGATCCTGCTGCAGGCATTTCCCCCATGCTCCCCTGGTGTCACCAAGTTGGGTTGAGAACCTCACTGGGTCTCCCTGGTACCTCCAGCTGATGCTGATCACTGCTCCATTTCAGATCCTGCTCAAGCTCCCCCTGCCCGCTCATCAGTCATCCAGTCACCGGATTTCCTCATCCAAGGCAGCGCTGAGTCCGCTTCTCTGCTCCACCTACCCGGTCCGCTTTCCGAGCTCTGTGGTAATCTCTACCGACCTCTGTGCTGCCCGTCTTCAGTGCGCCGTCTAACCTCTCTCTTCCTTTCTTAGATTGAGCAAACCCAAGTGTCGTGTCTCAAGCTGGCGCTGACCCACTGTAATTTATTTCTCAGTGATCTGTGTTCATTTGTGAGCTCAAATAATTACCGTAATCTGCTTCCTGTCTGTAGGCCAAATACGTTAAAAACATGACAATAGAGGCACACAACTCTCAGCCTTGTCCCGTAGAAACCACAGTGTGTTGGTCTGGCGTAGTGTCCAGGTCGGGGGCTAGGCCCGTTAGTCCTGTCAACTTCATACCAATTCAATTTCAATTCAGTTTATTTATATAGCGCCAAATTCACAACACATGTCATCTCAAGGCACTTTACAGTTCAACCAGATCATACAGTCAAATTGATACAAAGTTTTCTATCTAAGGAAAACCAGTTGATTGCATCGACTCATTGACTCAAATACAATCCCCCACACTAAGCATGCTTGTAGCGACAGTGGAGAGGAAAAACTCCCTTTTAACAGGAAGAAACCTCCAGCAGAACCAGGCTCAGTGTGAGCGGCCATCTGCCGAGGCCGACTGGGGTTCAAGGAGACAGAAGCAGAGATACAAAAAGCAGCTGTAAAAGGCGGCCCCGTCCAGGAAACACACAGCCAGGCAGACGAGCTCCGAGCCAGCTCCCATGCCAGAGGACGAAGAGAGCACATCCACCCAGTCAAGGTCAGAGAAACAGGACCACACTGGAAAACAGGCCGATCTCCAACATCTATTGACAAGGGTGTTGATAGAAGCAGCACAGCTGATGTTTTTTTCCAGGATGACGTCACAGCCAAACAGGAACAGACGAGGCAAAGCTACTCTGAGGAAAAGCAGAGAGAGCAGAAGGTTAGAGATTGAACTAACAGATTCTGCAGAATAGGAGAACAGAGAGAGAATGAAGCAGAATGATGAAATGGGGGTCCCTATGTCCTCCAAAAGTCTAAGCCTATAGCAGCATAACTATAGAGATAGCTCAGGATAACCTGAGCCACTCTAACTATAAGCTTTATCAAAAATGAAAGTTTTAAGCCTAGCCTTAAAAGTAGACAGGGTGTCTGCCTCACGGACTAAAACTGGTAGTTGGTTCCACAGGAGAGGAGCCTGATAACTAAAAGATCTGCCTCCCATTCTACTTTTAGAAATTCTAGGAACCACTAGTAAACCTGCAGATTGAGAGCGAAGTGCTCTGTTAGGAACATAAGGAACAATCAGATCTCTGATATAAGATGGAGCTTGGCCATTTAAGGCTTTATATGTGAGAAGGAGGATTTTAAATTCTATTCTTGATTTAACAGGAAGCCAATGAAGAGAAGCCAGGATAGGAGAGATATGATCTCTCTTTTTCATTTTCATTAGAACTCTGGCTGCAGCATTTTGGATCAGCTGAAGGCTTTTAACTACAGTTTGTGGACTTCCTGATAGTAAAGAATTACAATAGTCCAGCCTTGAAGTAACAAATGCATGGACTAGTTTCTCAGCATCACCCCTGGACAGGAGATTTCTAATTTTTGCAATGTTCCTCAGATGAAAGAAGGAAATTCTAGAAACCTCTTTGATATGGGATTTAAATGACAGGTCCTGATCAAAAATAACACCAAGATTTTTTACTTTATTATCTGAAATCAGTTTAATCCCATCCAAATGAAGTGACTGGCTAATCAGTTTCTTTTTCAGAGACTCTGGTCCAAAGACTATAACTTCTGTTTTGTCTGCATTCAGGAGCAGAAAGTTAAGAGTCATCCAGGTTTTTATGTCTTCAAGACATGCCTGTAATCTATGTAATGGGTTAGCTTCATCTGGATTTATAGACAGATATAGCTGGGTATCATCAGCATAACAGTGGAAATTAATCCCATGCTGTCTAATAATTCTACCAATTGGGAGCATGTATAAAGTAAAGAGAATTGGTCCTAGCACTGATCCCTGTGGTACTCCACATTATCATTAACATGAACAAACTGAATTCGATCAGATAGATAAGATTTAAACCAGTCTAGTGCTGTTCCTTTAATTCCAACAAAATATTCAAGTCTTTCTAAAAGAATATTATGGTCAACTGTATCAAATGCAGCACTAAGATCCAACAGGACGAGCACAGATACAAGTCCATTATCTGAGGCCATGAGAATATCATTAGTGACTTTCACCAGAGCTGTTTCAGTGCTATGATGAGCTCTAAAGCCAGACTGAAACTCTTCAAAAAGTTCATTATGGTGTAAGTGGTCGCAAACTTGTTTGGCAACTACTTTCTCAAGAATTTTGGATAAGAAAGGAAGATTGGATATAGGTCTATAATTGACCAAGTCATCTGGGTCAAGAGACGGTTTCTTAAGCAGAGGTTTAATTACAGCAATCTTAAAAGCTTTAGGTACATATCCCTGTAACAGAGATAGATTAATCACATCTAAAATGGAGGAGGAGATCAAAGGGAATACCTCCTTAAATAACCTGGTTGGAACTGGATCTAACATACAAGTTGAAGGCTTAGATGAAGACAATAATTTTGCTAATTCAGAGAGTTCAACTGGATCAAAGCAGTCTAAACCCGGTTCAGATTCCATGACTACCTCAGGTACAATCGCGGATAGAGGAGTGCTTATGATCTTATTTTTAATAAGATCAATCTTATTTATAAAGAATCCCATAAAATCATTGCTGCTAAGAACAGGTGGAATGGACGGTTCAACAGAGCTATGGCTCTGGGTGAGTTTGGCAACTGTATTAAAAAGAAATCTAGGATTATTCTTATTCTCCTCTATTAATGAGGAGAAGTATGCTGCTCTTGCTTTACAAAGGGTCCTCTTATACAGCAGTAAACCATTTTTCCAGACTAGGAAGGACTCCCGCAGGCCTGTGGAGCGATATTTTCTCTCCAGTTTCCTAGCATTTTGCTTCAAAGTACGCAGCTCTGCATTAAACCAAGGAGCAAGCTTTCTATTTTTAACGGTTTTCATTTTCAAAGGAGCTGCGTTGTCTAAGGCAATACGCAGAGAACTAGCAACCCCCTCAACAAAATCATCAACCTGTGAAGGGGAATAAGCTAAGCTTTTGCACTCTGCAGCACTGCTCAGTGACACAGAGCAGAGAGAAAGTGAAGCAGATTCTTTAAAATTTATAACTGCACTATCTGATAAAGATCTACTAAAATTGAACCTTCTTTTGGGGGAGGAGAACTCTGTTAAAGTAATCCTGAAGGTTATTAGAAAGTGGTCAGAGAGGACAGGGTTGTGAGGAAATACTGTTATTTCTTCACATTCTATGCCGTATGTCAGCACAAGATCCAAAGTATGAAGATGAGAATGCGTGGGACTATTCACATTTTGAACAAAGCCAATAGTGTCTAAGATAGCATTAAAGGCTGCTCTTAAGCTATCGCCTTCAATGTCAGCATGGATGTTAAAATCTCCCACTATGATGACCCTGTCAGTATTTAATACCAAATCAGAAAGGAACTCTGAAAACTCATCTAAAAATTCAGAGTAAGGACCTGGTGGACGATACAAAGTTACAAAAAGAAGAGGTTTTCTTGCCTTGAAATTTGGATCAGGGAAATTAAGGGTTAAATGTTCAAAAGAGTTGTAGGAATTAATTGTTTTGGGAGTAATCAGTAAGTCAGACTGGAAGATTGTTGCTACTCCTCCTCCTCGCCCAGAACTTCTGGGGATGTGAAAATTTAAATAGCTTGAAGGAGTTGCCTCATTTATGCTCACATAATCCTCTTGCTGCAGCCAGGTTTCTGTAAGGCAAAACAAGTCAATGTGATTATCACAAATCAAGTCATTAACTAGTAGACTTTTAGAGGAAAGCGATCTTATGTTAAACAGACCGCATTTAATTGTTTTAACTTTTTCCCCAATTGGAGTTATTTTGATTTTAATTAGATTATCATGATTTACTCCTTTGGGAATCTTTGCTAATTTATTAGATTTTGGTCGTGGGCAAGACACTGTCTGGATGGAGTAAAGAGTGGGTAACAGTAGAGAAGCTGCAGAGATGTGTGTTAAACTACAACTCTGCTTCCTGGTCTGCACCCTGGGGTGGTCAGGGGTTTTTGGAAGGACTAATTAAATGTGGCCAGATTCCTGAAAGAAGAGCTGCCCATCAAAGTGGGATGGATGCCGTCTCTCGAATCAGACCAGGCTTTCCCCAAAAGGATTGGCCAATTATTAATGTAGCCCACGTTGTTTTCAGGGCACCCCCTAGACAACCAGCGATTGAATGACGACATGCGGCTTAAACATGTCATCATACCAGTCTTCGACATTTATATTCAGTGCCTCCAATAGCAGAGTTTTCTAAAAGCCATTTCCCAGTTGCAAACATTCAACTACTTCCTTGACCCCCGCAATGCATTTGTTTTGGGTTGGGGAAGAATTGCAGCACTGTTATTTTCTCCTTCAGAATGAGAATCTTTTCACTCCAGGCCACACACCACATGGACAGCAGCCTTACTCCTCTTTTTACACCTGAGACTTCAACAGGTGAGTCTTTCTGATATTCTTGATACCCTGCAGCGCAGTTTATCAGGTTTCTGGCATCTCGTGGAGATGAGTCGGCCATCCTAGTTGTGTTGTGCTTCTTCTGCGATTTTGACGCATTGATTTTGAGAGGTGTTGCGGATAATATCATTATCTGGCTTTATGCCAGCTTATTTCTTTAGGGGTGTTTTTACTTTTCCTGTATATGAACACTTGCAGATGCTATTTATGAACAAATGAAGAAATAACTAGTCTTTCCTGCTTTAACTATGCAGCCACCTGAGCATCACCACAGGCCCAATAGTGAGACAACACTTTGAATAAAGAGCCCCTGATGCATTCGCCTCGGAGATTACAAATTACATATCCAAAATTTTGAAGGATTTTCACGATTTTTTCAAACAGAACTAAAAAACCCTCTCCAAATGTGCATGCAAGGAGCCCATTTCTCCTCGTGCATGCTCTGTTTAAAACTTGCTGCTCTCATATCTCATACAAGCTTACTGTGTTGAATGCCCAACCCTAACCCTAAATCTATGGGAGAATTATCCTGCCATAATGCAAGAGCACATAATTTCAATTTGAGAAAAAGAATTTCATTTTTCTTGCACTCAAAACTTTAAATGCTCACACTCCAAACATGCGCTCTCTCTCTAATATTTTCTCTTCTCTCTCAAATCTTTGTTTCTTCTCTCAGATTTAATGCTTTCTTGCACAGAAATTTTCTCCTCTCGCTTGCCTCCTTCTCTTCGCGCTCTCGTCGGTTCTTTGCTTTTTTACATAACAAACCACTAATTGTTTAAAATAACTTACTTCAGAATTGTTTGGGTTATCCATAAGTACTGAACTTTGCTGAATCGAGCCACAAAACTACTGTAAATAGCAGTTTCAGCTGACGCTCTCATAAGTGGCGTAGTAGCACAGGCACACTCAGTAGGGTTAAACAAGCACACCCTGGTTGCTAGGTGACTATCCAATTGCAATCCGAGAGAGAGCAGAAAAAAATCTGCAAGCAGAGCCTACGGGTTTGCGAGCGTATCTGAGACTCGAGCAAGAGCGCAGTTTGGTGCGCCCAAGCGAAGGAGGCAAGCGGAGGGGAAAAATTATGGCAGGATAATTCTTGCATATAAATCTCTCAATCACTATATAGAGCAACTCAGTTAAGTGGGAAAGTTCAGACAAATGATCACTGCTTTTAGCCCGTTGGTTACGTAACTCCTCCACCATGCAGTGCCTGTACCATCTTTGTATAAGTCGCCCGGGTGGGTTGGGTAGTGACAGCAGGCCACCGTGGATACAAATCCCATAATGCTTTGAGAGGAGAGCTCTGCGCAAAGCATTTCTGGGATATATCTTGCCTCTTCTGAGGCCCTTTCTTTTCTTCTCACACACTTTGTAGACACTTTTTCTCTCACGACCTCGGCCATTTTCTAAGAAAAGTGAGTTTCAATGACTGTCTGAAACTGTAGCTCACCACAGATGTACGCCTGAAAGTGAGCAAATAGAAAACGGACACGCACATAGAACAGCCTTACGGAAACATATCACCAAAATGATTGACAATTAGGGGGGACCACTTGTTAACATGATTCACCCCAGAATTTTTTTTTTTCCTCCACAGCCTGGCCAAAAGGCATCTTTTCGAGATAGTTTTCCTTTCCGGTTTCTGGAATGAGTTCTGTTCCATGTTGGGAATCTGGATTCCTTTTTGGGGGTATATCAACAAACGAAGAGAAGTTTGATGTCTGAAGCTGATTTTTTTTTTTTTTTTGTACATGTGTCTGTATAAAGTTGTTCATTAATTGTAAGTAGCTGTTTTCTTTAGATAGATTTCCTTCTGTCTGTTATATCTGGTTCTGCTGTAGGTTTTTCCTGTTATTTATGGAGTTTTTCCTCTCCACTGTTGCAAAAAAAAGCATGCTTAGTGTGAGGGATTGCTGAAAAATAACGAGTCAAAGCAACAGCTGGTTTTTTCCTTAGATAGAAAACTTTAAAACAATTCTTTTATTGGTTTAATTTT